>NW_028248340.1:0-244302 GCF_964263255.1 Lissotriton vulgaris | reverse complement strand
AGAAACCCTTTTTGAGAACTCAGAGTGAGTAAATTGGCCATTTTCATGCACTTTTAACCATTCCATAAATCTTGTGTTTTGGGCCCCTGGAAGCATGAAAATCACTTTAAACATGCTAATTTTAGCTCTAACACTGATGATCCACGTACAAATGTGAACTGACGTTCAAAAATAAAACATTTGAAAACGGACCATTTTCCACATTTCTGAAGCATGACGTAATGGGGGGGTGTTATCTCTTTTGTCGAAAATCAGCCGTTTTTGCTCGAACATTAAATGCCTCCAAATGGTATTTAATTAACTTCCCGAGCCCCTGGAAGCTTGAAAATCACTTTAAACATGCTAATTTTAGCTCTAACACTGATGATCCACCTACAAATGTGAACTGACGTTCAAAAATAAAACATTTGAAAACGGACCATTTTCCACATTTCTGAAGCATGACGTAATTGGGTGGTGTTATCTCTTTTGTCGAAAATCAGCCGTTTTTGCTCGAACATTAAATGCCTCCAAATGGTATTTAATTAACTTCCCGGGGTGAAGAAACCCTTTTTGAGAACTCAGAGTGAGTAAATTGGCCATTTTCATGCACTTTTAACCATTCCATAAATCTTGTGTTTTGGGCCCCTGGAAGCATGAAAATCACTTTAAACATGCTAATTTTAGCTCTAACACTGATGATCCACTTACAAATGTGAACTGACGTTCAAAAATAAAACATTTGAAAACGGACCATTTTCCACATTTCTGAAGCATGACGTAATGGGGGGGTGTTATCTCTTTTGTCGAAAATCAGCCGTTTTTGCTCGAACATTAAATGCCTCCAAATGGTATTTAATTAACTTCCCGGGGTGAAGAAACCCTTTTTGAGAACTCAGAGTGAGTAAATTGGCCATTTTCATGCACTTTTAACCATTCCATAAATCTTGTGTTTTGGGCCCCTGGAAGCATGAAAATCACTTTAAACATGCTAATTTTAGCTCTAACACTGATGATCCACGTACAAATGTGAACTGACGTTAAAAAATAAAACATTTGAAAACGGACCATTTTCCACATTTCTGAAGCATGACGTAATGGGGGGGTGTTATCTCTTTTGTCGAAAATCAGCCGTTTTTGCTCGAACATTAAATGCCTCCAAATGGTATTTAATTAACTTCCCGAGCCCCTGGAAGCATGAAAATCACTTTAAACATGCTAATTTTAGCTCTAACACTGATGATCCACCTACAAATGTGAACTGACGTTCAAAAATAAAACATTTGAAAACGGACCATTTTCCACATTTCTGAAGCATGACGTAATGGGGGGGTGTTATCTCTTTTGTCGAAAATCAGCCGTTTTTGCTCGAACATTAAATGCCTCCAAATGGTATTTAATTAACTTCCCGGGGTGAAGAAACCCTTTTTGAGAACTCAGAGTGAGTAAATTGGCCATTTTCATGCACTTTTAACCATTCCATAAATCTTGTGTTTTGGGCCCCTGGAAGCATGAAAATCACTTTAAACATGCTAATTTTAGCTCTAACACTGATGATCCACCTACAAATGTGAACTGACGTTCAAAAATAAAACATTTGAAAACGGACCATTTTCCACATTTCTGAAGCATGACGTAATGGGGGGGTGTTATCTCTTTTGTCGAAAATCAGCCGTTTTTGCTCGAACATTAAATGCCTCCAAATGGTATTTAATTAACTTCCCGGGGTGAAGAAACCCTTTTTGAGAACTCAGAGTGAGTAAATTGGCCATTTTCATGCACTTTTAACCATTCCATAAATCTTGTGTTTTGGGCCCCTGGAAGCATGAAAATCACTTTAAACATGCTAATTTTAGCTCTAACACTGATGATCCACCTACAAATGTGAACTGACGTTCAAAAATAAAACATTTGAAAACGGACCATTTTCCACATTTCTGAAGCATGACGTAATGGGGGGGTGTTATCTCTTTTGTCGAAAATCAGCCGTTTTTGCTCGAACATTAAATGCCTCCAAATGGTATTTAATTAACTTCCCGAGCCCCTGGAAGCATGAAAATCACTTTAAACATGCTAATTTTAGCTCTAACACTGATGATCCACCTACAAATGTGAACTGACGTTCAAAAATAAAACATTTGAAAACGGACCATTTTCCACATTTCTGAAGCATGACGTAATGGGGGGGTGTTATCTCTTTTGTCGAAAATCAGCCGTTTTTGCTCGAACATTAAATGCCTCCAAATGGTATTTAATTAACTTCCCGAGCCCCTGGAAGCATGAAAATCACTTTAAACATGCTAATTTTAGCTCTAACACTGATGATCCACCTACAAATGTGAACTGACGTTCAAAAATAAAACATTTGAAAACGGACCATATTCCACATTTCTGAAGCATGACGTAATGGGGGGGTGTTATCTCTTTTGTCGAAAATCAGCCGTTTTTGCTCGAACATTAAATGCCTCCAAATGGTATTTAATTAACTTCCCGAGCCCCTGGAAGCATGAAAATCACTTTAAACATGCTAATTTTAGCTCTAACACTGATGATCCACCTACAAATGTGAACTGACGTTCAAAAATAAAACATTTGAAAACGGACCATTTTCCACATTTCTGAAGCATGACGTAATGGGGGGGTGTTATCTCTTTTGTCGAAAATCAGCCGTTTTTGCTCGAACATTAAATGCCTCCAAATGGTATTTAATTAACTTCCCGGGGTGAAGAAACCCTTTTTGAGAACTCAGAGTGAGTAAATTGGCCATTTTCATGCACTTTTAACCATTCCATAAATCTTGTGTTTTGGGCCCCTGGAAGCATGAAAATCACTTTAAACATGCTAATTTTAGCTCTAACACTGATGATCCACCTACAAATGTGAACTGACGTTCAAAAATAAAACATTTGAAAACGGACCATTTTCCACATTTCTGAAGCATGACGTAATGGGGGGGTGTTATCTCTTTTGTCGAAAATCAGCCGTTTTTGCTCAAACATTAAATGCCTCCAAATGGTATTTAATTAACTTCCCGGGGTGAAGAAACCCTTTTTGAGAACTCAGAGTGAGTAAATTGGCCATTTTCATGCACTTTTAACCATTCCATAAATCTTGTGTTTTGGGCCCCTGGAAGCATGAAAATCACTTTAAACATGCTAATTTTAGCTCTAACACTGATGATCCACCTACAAATGTGAACTGACGTTCAAAAATAAAACATTTGAAAACGGACCATTTTCCACATTTCTGAAGCATGACGTAATGGGGGGGTGTTATCTCTTTTGTCGAAAATCAGCCGTTTTTGCTCGAACATTAAATGCCTCCAAATGGTATTTAATTAACTTCCCGGGGTGAAGAAACCCTTTTTGAGAACTCAGAGTGAGTAAATTGGCCATTTTCATGCACTTTTAACCATTCCATAAATCTTGTGTTTTGGGCCCCTGGAAGCATGAAAATCACTTTAAACATGCTAATTTTAGCTCTAACACTGATGATCCACCTACAAATGTGAACTGACGTTCAAAAATAAAACATTTGAAAACGGACCATTTTCCACATTTCTGAAGCATGACGTAATGGGGGGGTGTTATCTCTTTTGTCGAAAATCAGCCGTTTTTGCTCGAACATTAAATGCCTCCAAATGGTATTTAATTAACTTCCCGAGCCCCTGGAAGCATGAAAATCACTTTAAACATGCTAATTTTAGCTCTAACACTGATGATCCACCTACAAATGTGAACTGACGTTCAAAAATAAAACATTTGAAAACGGACCATATTCCACATTTCTGAAGCATGACGTAATGGGGGGGTGTTATCTCTTTTGTCGAAAATCAGCCGTTTTTGCTCGAACATTAAATGCCTCCAAATGGTATTTAATTAACTTCCCGAGCCCCTGGAAGCATGAAAATCACTTTAAACATGCTAATTTTAGCTCTAACACTGATGATCCACCTACAAATGTGAACTGACGTTCAAAAATAAAACATTTGAAAACGGACCATTTTCCACATTTCTGAAGCATGACGTAATGGGGGGGTGTTATCTCTTTTGTCGAAAATCAGCCGTTTTTGCTCGAACATTAAATGCCTCCAAATGGTATTTAATTAACTTCCCGGGGTGAAGAAACCCTTTTTGAGAACTCAGAGTGAGTAAATTGGCCATTTTCATGCACTTTTAACCATTCCATAAATCTTGTGTTTTGGGCCCCTGGAAGCATGAAAATCACTTTAAACATGCTAATTTTAGCTCTAACACTGATGATCCACCTACAAATGTGAACTGACGTTCAAAAATAAAACATTTGAAAACGGACCATTTTCCACATTTCTGAAGCATGACGTAATGGGGGGGTGTTATCTCTTTTGTCGAAAATCAGCCGTTTTTGCTCAAACATTAAATGCCTCCAAATGGTATTTAATTAACTTCCCGGGGTGAAGAAACCCTTTTTGAGAACTCAGAGTGAGTAAATTGGCCATTTTCATGCACTTTTAACCATTCCATAAATCTTGTGTTTTGGGCCCCTGGAAGCATGAAAATCACTTTAAACATGCTAATTTTAGCTCTAACACTGATGATCCACCTACAAATGTGAACTGACGTTCAAAAATAAAACATTTGAAAACGGACCATTTTCCACATTTCTGAAGCATGACGTAATGGGGGGGTGTTATCTCTTTTGTCGAAAATCAGCCGTTTTTGCTCGAACATTAAATGCCTCCAAATGGTATTTAATTAACTTCCCGGGGTGAAGAAACCCTTTTTGAGAACTCAGAGTGAGTAAATTGGCCATTTTCATGCACTTTTAACCATTCCATAAATCTTGTGTTTTGGGCCCCTGGAAGCATGAAAATCACTTTAAACATGCTAATTTTAGCTCTAACACTGATGATCCACCTACAAATGTGAACTGACGTTCAAAAATAAAACATTTGAAAACGGACCATTTTCCACATTTCTGAAGCATGACGTAATGGGGGGGTGTTATCTCTTTTGTCGAAAATCAGCCGTTTTTGCTCGAACATTAAATGCATCCAAATGGTATTTAATTAACTTCCCGGGGTGAAGAAACCCTTTTTGAGAACTCAGAGTGAGTAAATTGGCCATTTTCATGCACTTTTAACCATTCCATAAATCTTGTGTTTTGGGCCCCTGGAAGCATGAAAATCACTTTAAACATGCTAATTTTAGCTCTAACACTGATGATCCACCTACAAATGTGAACTGACGTTCAAAAATAAAACATTTGAAAACGGACCATTTTCCACATTTCTGAAGCATGACGTAATGGGGGGGTGTTATCTCTTTTGTCGAAAATCAGCCGTTTTTGCTCGAACATTAAATGCCTCCAAATGGTATTTAATTAACTTCCCGGGGTGAAGAAACCCTTTTTGAGAACTCAGAGTGAGTAAATTGGCCATTTTCATGCACTTTTAACCATTCCATAAATCTTGTGTTTTGGGCCCCTGGAAGCATGAAAATCACTTTAAACATGCTAATTTTAGCTCTAACACTGATGATCCACCTACAAATGCGAACTGACGTTCAAAAATAAAACATTTGAAAACGGACCATTTTCCACATTTCTGAAGCATGACGTAATGGGGGGGTGTTATCTCTTTTGTCGAAAATCAGCCGTTTTTGCTCAAACATTAAATGCCTCCAAATGGTATTTAATTAACTTCCCGAGCCCCTGGAAGCATGAAAATCACTTTAAACATGGTAATTTTAGCTCTAACACTGATGATCCACCTACAAATGTGAACTGACGTTCAAAAATAAAACATTTGAAAACGGACCATTTTCCACATTTCTGAAGCATGACGTAATGGGGGGGTGTTATCTCTTTTGTCGAAAATCAGCCGTTTTTGCTCGAACATTAAATGCCTCCAAATGGTATTTAATTAACTTCCCGGGGTGAAGAAACCCTTTTTGAGAACTCAGAGTGAGTAAATTGGCCATTTTCATGCACTTTTAACCATTCCATAAATCTTGTGTTTTGGGCCCCTGGAAGCATGAAAATCACTTTAAACATGCTAATTTTAGCTCTAACACTGATGATCCACCTACAAATGTGAACTGACGTTCAAAAATAAAACATTTGAAAACGGACCATTTTCCACATTTCTGAAGCATGACGTAATGGGGGGGTGTTATCTCTTTTGTCGAAAATCAGCCGTTTTTGCTCGAACATTAAATGCCTCCAAATGGTATTTAATTAACTTCCCGGGGTGAAGAAACCCTTTTTGAGAACTCAGAGTGAGTAAATTGGCCATTTTCATGCACTTTTAACCATTCCATAAATCTTGTGTTTTGGGCCCCTGGAAGCATGAAAATCACTTTAAACATGCTAATTTTAGCTCTAACACTGATGATCCACCTACAAATGTGAACTGACGTTCAAAAATAAAACATTTGAAAACGGACCATTTTCCACATTTCTGAAGCATGACGTAATGGGGGGGTGTTATCTCTTTTGTCGAAAATCAGCCGTTTTTGCTCGAACATTAAATGCCTCCAAATGGTATTTAATTAACTTCCCGGGGTGAAGAAACCCTTTTTGAGAACTCAGAGTGAGTAAATTGGCCATTTTCATGCACTTTTAACCATTCCATAAATCTTGTGTTTTGGGCCCCTGGAAGCATGAAAATCACTTTAAACATGCTAATTTTAGCTCTAACACTGATGATCCACGTACAAATGTGAACTGACGTTCAAAAATAAAACATTTGAAAACGGACCATTTTCCACATTTCTGAAGCATGACGTAATGGGGGGGTGTTATCTCTTTTGTCGAAAATCAGCCGTTTTTGCTCGAACATTAAATGCCTCCAAATGGTATTTAATTAACTTCCCGGGGTGAAGAAACCCTTTTTGAGAACTCAGAGTGAGTAAATTGGCCATTTTCATGCACTTTTAACCATTCCATAAATCTTGTGTTTTGGGCCCCTGGAAGCATGAAAATCACTTTAAACATGCTAATTTTAGCTCTAACACTGATGATCCACCTACAAATGTGAACTGACGTTCAAAAATAAAACATTTGAAAACGGACCATTTTCCACATTTCTGAAGCATGACGTAATGGGGGGGTGTTATCTCTTTTGTCGAAAATCAGCCGTTTTTGCTCGAACATTAAATGCCTCCAAATGGTATTTAATTAACTTCCCGGGGTGAAGAAACCCTTTTTGAGAACTCAGAGTGAGTAAATTGGCCATTTTCATGCACTTTTAACCATTCCATAAATCTTGTGTTTTGGGCCCCTGGAAGCATGAAAATCACTTTAAACATGCTAATTTTAGCTCTAACACTGATGATCCACGTACAAATGTGAACTGACGTTCAAAAATAAAACATTTGAAAACGGACCATTTTCCACATTTCTGAAGCATGACGTAATGGGGGGGTGTTATCTCTTTTGTCGAAAATCAGCCGTTTTTGCTCGAACATTAAATGCCTCCAAATGGTATTTAATTAACTTCCCGAGCCCCTGGAAGCTTGAAAATCACTTTAAACATGCTAATTTTAGCTCTAACACTGATGATCCACCTACAAATGTGAACTGACGTTCAAAAATAAAACATTTGAAAACGGACCATTTTCCACATTTCTGAAGCATGACGTAATTGGGTGGTGTTATCTCTTTTGTCGAAAATCAGCCGTTTTTGCTCGAACATTAAATGCCTCCAAATGGTATTTAATTAACTTCCCGGGGTGAAGAAACCCTTTTTGAGAACTCAGAGTGAGTAAATTGGCCATTTTCATGCACTTTTAACCATTCCATAAATCTTGTGTTTTGGGCCCCTGGAAGCATGAAAATCACTTTAAACATGCTAATTTTAGCTCTAACACTGATGATCCACTTACAAATGTGAACTGACGTTCAAAAATAAAACATTTGAAAACGGACCATTTTCCACATTTCTGAAGCATGACGTAATGGGGGGGTGTTATCTCTTTTGTCGAAAATCAGCCGTTTTTGCTCGAACATTAAATGCCTCCAAATGGTATTTAATTAACTTCCCGGGGTGAAGAAACCCTTTTTGAGAACTCAGAGTGAGTAAATTGGCCATTTTCATGCACTTTTAACCATTCCATAAATCTTGTGTTTTGGGCCCCTGGAAGCATGAAAATCACTTTAAACATGCTAATTTTAGCTCTAACACTGATGATCCACGTACAAATGTGAACTGACGTTAAAAAATAAAACATTTGAAAACGGACCATTTTCCACATTTCTGAAGCATGACGTAATGGGGGGGTGTTATCTCTTTTGTCGAAAATCAGCCGTTTTTGCTCGAACATTAAATGCCTCCAAATGGTATTTAATTAACTTCCCGAGCCCCTGGAAGCATGAAAATCACTTTAAACATGCTAATTTTAGCTCTAACACTGATGATCCACCTACAAATGTGAACTGACGTTCAAAAATAAAACATTTGAAAACGGACCATTTTCCACATTTCTGAAGCATGACGTAATGGGGGGGTGTTATCTCTTTTGTCGAAAATCAGCCGTTTTTGCTCGAACATTAAATGCCTCCAAATGGTATTTAATTAACTTCCCGGGGTGAAGAAACCCTTTTTGAGAACTCAGAGTGAGTAAATTGGCCATTTTCATGCACTTTTAACCATTCCATAAATCTTGTGTTTTGGGCCCCTGGAAGCATGAAAATCACTTTAAACATGCTAATTTTAGCTCTAACACTGATGATCCACCTACAAATGTGAACTGACGTTCAAAAATAAAACATTTGAAAACGGACCATTTTCCACATTTCTGAAGCATGACGTAATGGGGGGGTGTTATCTCTTTTGTCGAAAATCAGCCGTTTTTGCTCGAACATTAAATGCCTCCAAATGGTATTTAATTAACTTCCCGGGGTGAAGAAACCCTTTTTGAGAACTCAGAGTGAGTAAATTGGCCATTTTCATGCACTTTTAACCATTCCATAAATCTTGTGTTTTGGGCCCCTGGAAGCATGAAAATCACTTTAAACATGCTAATTTTAGCTCTAACACTGATGATCCACCTACAAATGTGAACTGACGTTCAAAAATAAAACATTTGAAAACGGACCATTTTCCACATTTCTGAAGCATGACGTAATGGGGGGGTGTTATCTCTTTTGTCGAAAATCAGCCGTTTTTGCTCGAACATTAAATGCCTCCAAATGGTATTTAATTAACTTCCCGAGCCCCTGGAAGCATGAAAATCACTTTAAACATGCTAATTTTAGCTCTAACACTGATGATCCACCTACAAATGTGAACTGACGTTCAAAAATAAAACATTTGAAAACGGACCATTTTCCACATTTCTGAAGCATGACGTAATGGGGGGGTGTTATCTCTTTTGTCGAAAATCAGCCGTTTTTGCTCGAACATTAAATGCCTCCAAATGGTATTTAATTAACTTCCCGAGCCCCTGGAAGCATGAAAATCACTTTAAACATGCTAATTTTAGCTCTAACACTGATGATCCACCTACAAATGTGAACTGACGTTCAAAAATAAAACATTTGAAAACGGACCATATTCCACATTTCTGAAGCATGACGTAATGGGGGGGTGTTATCTCTTTTGTCGAAAATCAGCCGTTTTTGCTCGAACATTAAATGCCTCCAAATGGTATTTAATTAACTTCCCGAGCCCCTGGAAGCATGAAAATCACTTTAAACATGCTAATTTTAGCTCTAACACTGATGATCCACCTACAAATGTGAACTGACGTTCAAAAATAAAACATTTGAAAACGGACCATTTTCCACATTTCTGAAGCATGACGTAATGGGGGGGTGTTATCTCTTTTGTCGAAAATCAGCCGTTTTTGCTCGAACATTAAATGCCTCCAAATGGTATTTAATTAACTTCCCGGGGTGAAGAAACCCTTTTTGAGAACTCAGAGTGAGTAAATTGGCCATTTTCATGCACTTTTAACCATTCCATAAATCTTGTGTTTTGGGCCCCTGGAAGCATGAAAATCACTTTAAACATGCTAATTTTAGCTCTAACACTGATGATCCACCTACAAATGTGAACTGACGTTCAAAAATAAAACATTTGAAAACGGACCATTTTCCACATTTCTGAAGCATGACGTAATGGGGGGGTGTTATCTCTTTTGTCGAAAATCAGCCGTTTTTGCTCAAACATTAAATGCCTCCAAATGGTATTTAATTAACTTCCCGGGGTGAAGAAACCCTTTTTGAGAACTCAGAGTGAGTAAATTGGCCATTTTCATGCACTTTTAACCATTCCATAAATCTTGTGTTTTGGGCCCCTGGAAGCATGAAAATCACTTTAAACATGCTAATTTTAGCTCTAACACTGATGATCCACCTACAAATGTGAACTGACGTTCAAAAATAAAACATTTGAAAACGGACCATTTTCCACATTTCTGAAGCATGACGTAATGGGGGGGTGTTATCTCTTTTGTCGAAAATCAGCCGTTTTTGCTCGAACATTAAATGCCTCCAAATGGTATTTAATTAACTTCCCGGGGTGAAGAAACCCTTTTTGAGAACTCAGAGTGAGTAAATTGGCCATTTTCATGCACTTTTAACCATTCCATAAATCTTGTGTTTTGGGCCCCTGGAAGCATGAAAATCACTTTAAACATGCTAATTTTAGCTCTAACACTGATGATCCACCTACAAATGTGAACTGACGTTCAAAAATAAAACATTTGAAAACGGACCATTTTCCACATTTCTGAAGCATGACGTAATGGGGGGGTGTTATCTCTTTTGTCGAAAATCAGCCGTTTTTGCTCGAACATTAAATGCCTCCAAATGGTATTTAATTAACTTCCCGAGCCCCTGGAAGCATGAAAATCACTTTAAACATGCTAATTTTAGCTCTAACACTGATGATCCACCTACAAATGTGAACTGACGTTCAAAAATAAAACATTTGAAAACGGACCATATTCCACATTTCTGAAGCATGACGTAATGGGGGGGTGTTATCTCTTTTGTCGAAAATCAGCCGTTTTTGCTCGAACATTAAATGCCTCCAAATGGTATTTAATTAACTTCCCGAGCCCCTGGAAGCATGAAAATCACTTTAAACATGCTAATTTTAGCTCTAACACTGATGATCCACCTACAAATGTGAACTGACGTTCAAAAATAAAACATTTGAAAACGGACCATTTTCCACATTTCTGAAGCATGACGTAATGGGGGGGTGTTATCTCTTTTGTCGAAAATCAGCCGTTTTTGCTCGAACATTAAATGCCTCCAAATGGTATTTAATTAACTTCCCGGGGTGAAGAAACCCTTTTTGAGAACTCAGAGTGAGTAAATTGGCCATTTTCATGCACTTTTAACCATTCCATAAATCTTGTGTTTTGGGCCCCTGGAAGCATGAAAATCACTTTAAACATGCTAATTTTAGCTCTAACACTGATGATCCACCTACAAATGTGAACTGACGTTCAAAAATAAAACATTTGAAAACGGACCATTTTCCACATTTCTGAAGCATGACGTAATGGGGGGGTGTTATCTCTTTTGTCGAAAATCAGCCGTTTTTGCTCAAACATTAAATGCCTCCAAATGGTATTTAATTAACTTCCCGGGGTGAAGAAACCCTTTTTGAGAACTCAGAGTGAGTAAATTGGCCATTTTCATGCACTTTTAACCATTCCATAAATCTTGTGTTTTGGGCCCCTGGAAGCATGAAAATCACTTTAAACATGCTAATTTTAGCTCTAACACTGATGATCCACCTACAAATGTGAACTGACGTTCAAAAATAAAACATTTGAAAACGGACCATTTTCCACATTTCTGAAGCATGACGTAATGGGGGGGTGTTATCTCTTTTGTCGAAAATCAGCCGTTTTTGCTCGAACATTAAATGCCTCCAAATGGTATTTAATTAACTTCCCGGGGTGAAGAAACCCTTTTTGAGAACTCAGAGTGAGTAAATTGGCCATTTTCATGCACTTTTAACCATTCCATAAATCTTGTGTTTTGGGCCCCTGGAAGCATGAAAATCACTTTAAACATGCTAATTTTAGCTCTAACACTGATGATCCACCTACAAATGTGAACTGACGTTCAAAAATAAAACATTTGAAAACGGACCATTTTCCACATTTCTGAAGCATGACGTAATGGGGGGGTGTTATCTCTTTTGTCGAAAATCAGCCGTTTTTGCTCGAACATTAAATGCCTCCAAATGGTATTTAATTAACTTCCCGGGGTGAAGAAACCCTTTTTGAGAACTCAGAGTGAGTAAATTGGCCATTTTCATGCACTTTTAACCATTCCATAAATCTTGTGTTTTGGGCCCCTGGAAGCATGAAAATCACTTTAAACATGCTAATTTTAGCTCTAACACTGATGATCCACCTACACATGTGAACTGACGTTCAAAAATAAAACATTTGAAAACGGACCATTTTCCACATTTCTGAAGCATGACGTAATGGGGGGGTGTTATCTCTTTTGTCGAAAATCAGCCGTTTTTGCTCGAACATTAAATGCCTCCAAATGGTATTTAATTAACTTCCCGAGCCCCTGGAAGCATGAAAATCACTTTAAACATGCTAATTTTAGCTCTAACACTGATGATCCACCTACAAATGTGAACTGACGTTCAAAAATAAAACATTTGAAAACGGACCATTTTCCACATTTCTGAAGCATGACGTAATGGGGGGGGTGTTATCTCTTTTGTCGAAAATCAGCCGTTTTTGCTCGAACATTAAATGCCTCCAAATGGTATTTAATTAACTTCCCGGGGTGAAGAAACCCTTTTTGAGAACTCAGAGTGAGTAAATTGGCCATTTTCATGCACTTTTAACCATTCCATAAATCTTGTGTTTTGGGCCCCTGGAAGCATGAAAATCACTTTAAACATGCTAATTTTAGCTCTAACACTGATGATCCACCTACAAATGTGAACTGACGTTCAAAAATAAAACATTTGAAAACGGACCATTTTCCACATTTCTGAAGCATGACGTAATGGGGGGGTGTTATCTCTTTTGTCGAAAATCAGCCGTTTTTGCTCGAACATTAAATGCCTCCAAATGGTATTTAATTAACTTCCCGAGCCCCTGGAAGCATGAAAATCACTTTAAACATGCTAATTTTAGCTCTAACACTGATGATCCACCTACAAATGTGAACTGACGTTCAAAAATAAAACATTTGAAAACGGAATATTTTCCACATTTCTGAAGCATGACGTAATGGGGGGGTGTTATCTCTTTTGTCGAAAATCAGCCGTTTTTGCTCGAACATTAAATGCCTCCAAATGGTATTTAATTAACTTCCCGGGGTGAAGAAACCCTTTTTGAGAACTCAGAGTGAGTAAATTGGCCATTTTCATGCACTTTTAACCATTCCATAAATCTTGTGTTTTGGGCCCCTGGAAGCATGAAAATCACTTTAAACATGCTAATTTTAGCTCTAACACTGATGATCCACCTACAAATGTGAACTGACGTTCAAAAATAAAACATTTGAAAACGGACCATTTTCCACATTTCTGAAGCATGACGTAATGGGGGGGTGTTATCTCTTTTGTCGAAAATCAGCCGTTTTTGCTCGAACATTAAATGCCTCCAAATGGTATTTAATTAACTTCCCGGGGTGAAGAAACCCTTTTTGAGAACTCAGAGTGAGTAAATTGGCCATTTTCATGCACTTTTAACCATTCCATAAATCTTGTGTTTTGGGCCCCTGGAAGCATGAAAATCACTTTAAACATGCTAATTTTAGCTCTAACACTGATGATCCACGTACAAATGTGAACTGACGTTCAAAAATAAAACATTTGAAAACGGACCATTTTCCACATTTCTGAAGCATGACGTAATGGGGGGGTGTTATCTCTTTTGTCGAAAATCAGCCGTTTTTGCTCGAACATTAAATGCCTCCAAATGGTATTTAATTAACTTCCCGAGCCCCTGGAAGCATGAAAATCACTTTAAACATGCTAATTTTAGCTCTAACACTGATGATCCACCTACAAATGTGAACTGACGTTCAAAAATAAAACATTTGAAAACGGACCATTTTCCACATTTCTGAAGCATGACGTAATGGGGGGGTGTTATCTCTTTTGTCGAAAATCAGCCGTTTTTGCTCGAACATTAAATGCCTCCAAATGGTATTTAATTAACTTCCCGGGGTGAAGAAACCCTTTTTGAGAACTCAGAGTGAGTAAATTGGCCATTTTCATGCACTTTTAACCATTTCATAAATCTTGTGTTTTGGGCCCCTGGAAGCATGAAAATCACTTTAAACATGCTAATTTTAGCTCTAACACTGATGATCCACCTACAAATGTGAACTGACGTTCAAAAATAAAACATTTGAAAACGGACCATTTTCCACAATTTTGAAGCATGACGTAATGGGGGGGTGTTATCTCTTTTGTCGAAAATCAGCCGTTTTTGCTCGAACATTAAATGCCTCCAAATGGTATTTAATTAACTTCCCGAGCCCCTGGAAGCATGAAAATCACTTTAAACATGCTAATTTTAGCTCTAACACTGATGATCCACCTACAAATGTGAACTGACGTTCAAAAATAAAACATTTGAAAACGGACCATTTTCCACATTTCTGAAGCATGACGTAATGGGGGGGTGTTATCTCTTTTGTCGAAAATCAGCCGTTTTTGCTCGAACATTAAATGCCTCCAAATGGTATTTAATTAACTTCCCGGGGTGAAGAAACCCTTTTTGAGAACTCAGAGTGAGTTATTTGGCCATTTTCATGCACTTTTAACCATTCCATAAATCTTGTGTTTTGGGCCCCTGGAAGCATGAAAATCACTTTAAACATGCTAATTTTAGCTCTAACACTGATGATCCACCTACAAATGTGAACTGACGTTCAAAAATAAAACATTTGAAAACGGACCATTTTCCACATTTCTGAAGCATGACGTAATGGGGGGGTGTTATCTCTTTTGTCGAAAATCAGCCGTTTTTGCTCGAACATTAAATGCCTCCAAATGGTATTTAATTAACTTCCCGGGGTGAAGAAACCCTTTTTGAGAACTCAGAGTGAGTAAATTGGCCATTTTCATGCACTTTTAACCATTCCATAAATCTTGTGTTTTGGGCCCCTGGAAGCATGAAAATCACTTTAAACATGCTAATTTTAGCTCTAACACTGATGATCCACCTGCAAATGTGAACTGACGTTCAAAAATAAAACATTTGAAAACGGACCATTTTCCACATTTCTGAAGCATGACGTAATGGGGGGGTGTTATCTCTTTTGTCGAAAATCAGCCGTTTTTGCTCGAACATTAAATGCTTCCAAATGGTATTTAATTAACTTCCCGAGCCCCTGGAAGCATGAAAATCACTTTAAACATGCTAATTTTAGCTCTAACACTGATGATCCACCTACAAATGTGAACTGACGTTCAAAAATAAAACATTTGAAAACGGACCATTTTCCACATTTCTGAAGCATGACGTAATGGGGGGGTGTTATCTCTTTTGTCGAAAATCAGCCGTTTTTGCTCGAACATTAAATGCCTCCAAATGGTATTTAATTAACTTCCCGAGCCCGTGGAAGCATGAAAATCACTTTAAACATGCTAATTTTAGCTCTAACACTGATGATCCACCTACAAATGTGAACTGACGTTCAAAAATAAAACATTTGAAAACGGACCATTTTCCACATTTCTGAAGCATGACGTAATGGGGGGGTGTTATCTCTTTTGTCGAAAATCAGCCGTTTTTGCTCGAACATTAAATGCCTCCAAATGGTATTTAATTAACTTCCCGAGCCCCTGGAAGCATGAAAATCACTTTAAACATGCTAATTTTAGCTCTAACACTGATGATCCACCTACAAATGTGAACTGACGTTCAAAAATAAAACATTTGAAAACGGACCATTTTCCACATTTCTGAAGCATGACGTAATGGGGGGGTGTTATCTCTTTTGTCGAAAATCAGCCGTTTTTGCTCGAACATTAAATGCCTCCAAATGGTATTTAATTAACTTCCCGGGGTGAAGAAACCCTTTTTGAGAACTCAGAGTGAGTAAATTGGCCATTTTCATGCACTTTTAACCATTCTATAAATCTTGTGTTTTGGGCCCCTGGAAGCATGAAAATCACTTTAAACATGCTAATTTTAGCTCTAACACTGATGATCCACCTACAAATGTGAACTGACGTTCAAAAATAAAACATTTGAAAACGGACCATTTTCCACATTTCTGAAGCATGACGTAATGGGGGGGTGTTATCTCTTTTGTCGAAAATCAGCCGTTTTTGCTCGAACATTAAATGCCTCCAAATGGTATTTAATTAACTTCCCGGGGTGAAGAAACCCTTTTTGAGAACTCAGAGTGAGTAAATTGGCCATTTTCATGCACTTTTAACCATTCCATAAATCTTGTGTTTTGGGCCCCTGGAAGCATGAAAATCACTTTAAACATGCTAATTTTAGCTCTAACACTGATGATCCACCTACAAATGTGAACTGACGTTCAAAAATAAAACATTTGAAAACGGACCATTTTCCACATTTCTGAAGCATGACGTAATGGGGGGTGTTATCTCTTTTGTCGAAAATCAGCCGTTTTTGCTCGAACATTAAATGCCTCCAAATGGTATTTAATTAACTTCCCGGGGTGAAGAAACCCTTTTTGAGAACTCAGAGTGAGTAAATTGGCCATTTTCATGCACTTTTAACCATTCCATAAATCTTGTGTTTTGGGCCCCTGGAAGCATGAAAATCACTTTAAACATGCTAATTTTAGCTCTAACACTGATGATCCACCTACAAATGTGAACTGACGTTCAAAAATAAAACATTTGAAAACGGACCATTTTCCACATTTCTGAAGCATGACGTAATGGGGGGGGTGTTATCTCTTTTGTCGAAAATCAGCCGTTTTTGCTCGAACATTAAATGCCTCCAAATGGTATTTAATTAACTTCCCGGGGTGAAGAAACCCTTTTTGAGAACTCAGAGTGAGTAAATTGGCCATTTTCATGCACTTTTAACCATTCCATAAATCTTGTGTTTTGGGCCCCTGGAAGCATGAAAATCACTTTAAACATGCTAATTTTAGCTCTAACACTGATGATCCACCTACAAATGTGAACTGACGTTCAAAAATAAAACATTTGAAAACGGACCATTTTCCACATTTCTGAAGCATGACGTAATGGGGGGGTGTTATCTCTTTTGTCGAAAATCAGCCGTTTTTGCTCGAACATTAAATGCCTCCAAATGGTATTTAATTAACTTCCCGAGCCCGTGGAAGCATGAAAATCACTTTAAACATGCTAATTTTAGCTCTAACACTGATGATCCACCTACAAATGTGAACTGACGTTCAAAAATAAAACATTTGAAAACGGACCATTTTCCACATTTCTGAAGCATGACGTAATGGGGGGGTGTTATCTCTTTTGTCGAAAATCAGCCGTTTTTGCTCGAACATTAAATGCCTCCAAATGGTATTTAATTAACTTCCCGAGCCCCTGGAAGCATGAAAATCACTTTAAACATGCTAATTTTAGCTCTAACACTGATGATCCACCTACAAATGTGAACTGACGTTCAAAAATAAAACATTTGAAAACGGACCATTTTCCACATTTCTGAAGCATGACGTAATGGGGGGGTGTTATCTCTTTTGTCGAAAATCAGCCGTTTTTGCTCGAACATTAAATGCCTCCAAATGGTATTTAATTAACTTCCCGGGGTGAAGAAACCCTTTTTGAGAACTCAGAGTGAGTAAATTGGCCATTTTCATGCACTTTTAACCATTCTATAAATCTTGTGTTTTGGGCCCCTGGAAGCATGAAAATCACTTTAAACATGCTAATTTTAGCTCTAACACTGATGATCCACCTACAAATGTGAACTGACGTTCAAAAATAAAACATTTGAAAACGGACCATTTTCCACATTTCTGAAGCATGACGTAATGGGGGGGTGTTATCTCTTTTGTCGAAAATCAGCCGTTTTTGCTCGAACATTAAATGCCTCCAAATGGTATTTAATTAACTTCCCGGGGTGAAGAAACCCTTTTTGAGAACTCAGAGTGAGTAAATTGGCCATTTTCATGCACTTTTAACCATTCCATAAATCTTGTGTTTTGGGCCCCTGGAAGCATGAAAATCACTTTAAACATGCTAATTTTAGCTCTAACACTGATGATCCACCTACAAATGTGAACTGACGTTCAAAAATAAAACATTTGAAAACGGACCATTTTCCACATTTCTGAAGCATGACGTAATGGGGGGTGTTATCTCTTTTGTCGAAAATCAGCCGTTTTTGCTCGAACATTAAATGCCTCCAAATGGTATTTAATTAACTTCCCGGGGTGAAGAAACCCTTTTTGAGAACTCAGAGTGAGTAAATTGGCCATTTTCATGCACTTTTAACCATTCCATAAATCTTGTGTTTTGGGCCCCTGGAAGCATGAAAATCACTTTAAACATGCTAATTTTAGCTCTAACACTGATGATCCACCTACAAATGTGAACTGACGTTCAAAAATAAAACATTTGAAAACGGACCATTTTCCACATTTCTGAAGCATGACGTAATGGGGGGGGTGTTATCTCTTTTGTCGAAAATCAGCCGTTTTTGCTCGAACATTAAATGCCTCCAAATGGTATTTAATTAACTTCCCGGGGTGAAGAAACCCTTTTTGAGAACTCAGAGTGAGTAAATTGGCCATTTTCATGCACTTTTAACCATTCCATAAATCTTGTGTTTTGGGCCCCTGGAAGCATGAAAATCACTTTAAACATGCTAATTTTAGCTCTAACACTGATGATCCACCTACAAATGTGAACTGACGTTCAAAAATAAAACATTTGAAAACGGACCATTTTCCACATTTCTGAAGCATGACGTAATGGGGGGGTGTTATCTCTTTTGTCGAAAATCAGCCGTTTTTGCTCGAACATTAAATGCCTCCAAATGGTATTTAATTAACTTCCCGAGCCCCTGGAAGCATGAAAATCACTTTAAACATGCTAATTTTAGCTCTAACACTGATGATCCACCTACAAATGTGAACTGACGTTCAAAAATAAAACATTTGAAAACGGACCATTTTCCACATTTCTGAAGCATGACGTAATGGGGGGGGTGTTATCTCTTTTGTCGAAAATCAGCCGTTTTTGCTCGAACATTAAATGCCTCCAAATGGTATTTAATTAACTTCCCGGGGTGAAGAAACCCTTTTTGAGAACTCAGAGTGAGTAAATTGGCCATTTTCATGCACTTTTAACCATTCCATAAATCTTGTGTTTTGGGCCCCTGGAAGCATGAAAATCACTTTAAACATGCTAATTTTAGCTCTAACACTGATGATCCACCTACAAATGTGAACTGACGTTCAAAAATAAAACATTTGAAAACGGACCATTTTCCACATTTCTGAAGCATGACGTAATGGGGGGGGTGTTATCTCTTTTGTCGAAAATCAGCCGTTTTTGCTCGAACATTAAATGCCTCCAAATGGTAATTAATTTACTTCCCGAGCCCCTGGAAGCATGAAAATCACTTTAAACATGCTAATTTTAGCTCTAACACTGATGATCCACCTACAAATGTGAACTGACGTTCAAAAATAAAACATTTGAAAACGGACCATTTTCCACATTTCTGAAGCATGACGTAATGGGGGGGTGTTATCTCTTTTGTCGAAAATCAGCCGTTTTTGCTCGAACATTAAATGCCTCCAAATGGTATTTAATTAACTTCCCGGGGTGAAGAAACCCTTTTTGAGAACTCAGAGTGAGTAAATTGGCCATTTTCATGCACTTTTAACCATTCCATAAATCTTGTGTTTTGGGCCCCTGGAAGCATGAAAATCACTTTAAACATGCTAATTTTAGCTCTAACACTGATGATCCACCTACAAATGTGAACTGACGTTCAAAAATAAAACATTTGAAAACGGACCATTTTCCACATTTCTGAAGCATGACGTAATGGGGGGGTGTTATCTCTTTTGTCGAAAATCAGCCGTTTTTGCTCGAACATTAAATGCCTCCAAATGGTATTTAATTAACTTCCCGGGGTGAAGAAACCCTTTTTGAGAACTCAGAGTGAGTAAATTGGCCATTTTCATGCACTTTTAACCATTCCATAAATCTTGTGTTTTGGGCCCCTGGAAGCATGAAAATCACTTTAAACATGCTAATTTTAGCTCTAACACTGATGATCCACGTACAAATGTGAACTGACGTTCAAAAATAAAACATTTGAAAACGGACCATTTTCCACATTTCTGAAGCATGACGTAATGGGGGGGTGTTATCTCTTTTGTCGAAAATCAGCCGTTTTTGCTCGAACATTAAATGCCTCCAAATGGTATTTAATTAACTTCCCGAGCCCCTGGAAGCATGAAAATCACTTTAAACATGCTAATTTTAGCTCTAACACTGATGATCCACCTACAAATGTGAACTGACGTTCAAAAATAAAACATTTGAAAACGGACCATTTTCCACATTTCTGAAGCATGACGTAATGGGGGGGTGTTATCTCTTTTGTCGAAAATCAGCCGTTTTTGCTCGAACATTAAATGCCTCCAAATGGTATTTAATTAACTTCCCGGGGTGAAGAAACCCTTTTTGAGAACTCAGAGTGAGTAAATTGGCCATTTTCATGCACTTTTAACCATTCCATAAATCTTGTGTTTTGGGCCCCTGGAAGCATGAAAATCACTTTAAACATGCTAATTTTAGCTCTAACACTGATGATCCACCTACAAATGTGAACTGACGTTCAAAAATAAAACATTTGAAAACGGACCATTTTCCACAATTTTGAAGCATGACGTAATGGGGGGGGTGTTATCTCTTTTGTCGAAAATCAGCCATTTTTGCTCGAACATTAAATGCCTCCAAATGGTATTTAATTAACTTCCCGGGGTGAAGAAACCCTTTTTGAGAACTCAGAGTGAGTAAATTGGCCATTTTCATGCACTTTTAACCATTCCATAAATCTTGTGTTTTGGGCCCCTGGAAGCATGAAAATCACTTTAAACATGCTAATTTTAGCTCTAACACTGATGATCCACCTACAAATGTGAACTGACGTTCAAAAATAAAACATTTGAAAACGGACCATTTTCCACATTTCTGAAGCATGACGTAATGGGGGGGTGTTATCTCTTTTGTCAAAAATCAGCCGTTTTTGCTCGAACATTAAATGCCTCCAAATGGTATTTAATTAACTTCCCGAGCCCCTGGAAGCATGAAAATCACTTTTAACATGCTAATTTTAGCTCTAACACTGATGATCCACCTACAAATGTGAACTGACGTTCAAAAATAAAACATTTGAAAACGGACCATTTTCCACATTTCTGAAGCATGACGTAATGGGGGGGTGTTATCTCTTTTGTCAAAAATCAGCCGTTTTTGCTCGAACATTAAATGCCTCCAAATGGTATTTAATTAACTTCCCGAGCCCCTGGAAGCATGAAAATCACTTTAAACATGCTAATTTTAGCTCTAACACTGATGATCCACCTACAAATGTGAACTGACGTTCAAAAATAAAACATTTGAAAACGGACCATTTTCCACATTTCTGAAGCATGACGTAATGGGGGGGTGTTATCTCTTTTGTCGAAAATCAGCCGTTTTTGCTCGAACATTAAATGCCTCCAAATGGTATTTAATTAACTTCCCGAGCCCCTGGAAGCATGAAAATCACTTTAAACATGCTAATTTTAGCTCTAACACTGATGATCCACCTACAAATGTGAACTGATGTTCAAAAATAAAACATTTGAAAACGGACCATTTTCCACATTTCTGAAGCATGACGTAATGGGGGGGTGTTATCTCTTTTGTCGAAAATCAGCCGTTTTTGCTCGAACATTAAATGCCTCCAAATGGTATTTAATTAACTTCCCGAGCCCCTGGAAGCATGAAAATCACTTTTAACATGCTAATTTTAGCTCTAACACTGATGATCCACCTACAAATGTGAACTGACGTTCAAAAATAAAACATTTGAAAACGGACCATTTTCCACATTTCTGAAGCATGACGTAATGGGGGGGTGTTATCTCTTTTGTCAAAAATCAGCCGTTTTTGCTCGAACATTAAATGCCTCCAAATGGTATTTAATTAACTTCCCGAGCCCCTGGAAGCATGAAAATCACTTTAAACATGCTAATTTTAGCTCTAACACTGATGATCCACCTACAAATGTGAACTGACGTTCAAAAATAAAACATTTGAAAACGGACCATTTTCCACATTTCTGAAGCATGACGTAATGGGGGGGTGTTATCTCTTTTGTCGAAAATCAGCCGTTTTTGCTCGAACATTAAATGCCTCCAAATGGTATTTAATTAACTTCCCGAGCCCCTGGAAGCATGAAAATCACTTTAAACATGCTAATTTTAGCTCTAACACTGATGATCCACCTACAAATGTGAACTGACGTTCAAAAATAAAACATTTGAAAACGGACCATTTTCCACATTTCTGAAGCATGACGTAATGGGGGGGGTGTTATCTCTTTTGTCGAAAATCAGCCGTTTTTGCTCGAGCATTAAATGCCTCCAAATGGTATTTAACTAACTTCCTGGGGTGAAGAAACCCTTTTTGAGAACTCAGAGTGAGTAAATTGGCCATTTTCATGCACTTTTAACCATTCCATAAATCTTGTGTTTTGGGCCCCTGGAAGCATGAAAATCACTTTAAACATGCTAATTTTAGCTCTAACACTGATGATCCACCTACAAATGTGAACTGACGTTCAAAAATAAAACATTTGAAAACGGACCATTTTCCACATTTCTGAAGCATGACGTAATGGGGGGGTGTTATCTCTTTTGTCGAAAATCAGCCGTTTTTGCTCGAACATTAAATGCCTCCAAATGGTATTTAATTAACTTCCCGAGCCCCTGGAAGCATGAAAATCACTTTAAACATGCTAATTTTAGCTCTAACACTGATGATCCACCTACAAATGTGAACTGACGTTCAAAATTAAAACATTTGAAAACGGACCATTTTCCACATTTCTGAAGCATGACGTAATGGGGGGGTGTTATCTCTTATGTCGAAAATCAGCCGTTTTTGCTCGAACAGTAAATGCCTCCAAATGGTATTTAATTAACTTCCCGGGGTGAAGAAACCCTTTTTGAGAACTCAGAGTGAGTAAATTGGCCATTTTCATGCACTTTTAACCATTCCATAAATCTTGTGTTTTGGGCCCCTGGAAGCATGAAAATCACTTTAAACATGCTAATTTTAGCTCTAACACTGATGATCCACCTACAAATGTGAACTGACGTTCAAAAATAAAACATTTGAAAACGGACCATTTTCCACATTTCTGAAGCATGACGTAATGGGGGGGTGTTATCTCTTTTGTCGAAAATCAGCCGTTTTTGCTCGAACATTAAATGCCTCCAAATGGTAATTAATTTACTTCCCGAGCCCCTGGAAGCATGAAAATCACTTTAAACATGCTAATTTTAGCTCTAACACTGATGATCCACCTACAAATGTGAACTGACGTTCAAAAATAAAACATTTGAAAACGGACCATTTTCCACATTTCTGAAGCATGACGTAATGGGGGGGTGTTATCTCTTTTGTCGAAAATCAGCCATTTTTGCTCGAACATTAAATGCCTCCAAATGGTATTTAATTAACTTCCCGGGGTGAAGAAACCCTTTTTGAGAACTCAGAGTGAGTAAATTGGCCATTTTCATGCACTTTTAACCATTCCATAAATCTTGTGTTTTGGGCCCCTGGAAGCATGAAAATCACTTTAAACATGCTAATTTTAGCTCTAACACTGATGATCCACCTACAAATGTGAACTGACGTTCAAAAATAAAACATTTGAAAACGGACCATTTTCCACATTTCTGAAGCATGACGTAATGGGGGGGTGTTATCTCTTTTGTCGAAAATCAGCCGTTTTTGCTCGAACATTAAATGCCTCCAAATGGTATTTAATTAACTTCCCGGGGTGAAGAAACCCTTTTTGAGAACTCAGAGTGAGTAAATTGGCCATTTTCATGCACTTTTAACCATTCCATAAATCTTGTGTTTTGGGCCCCTGGAAGCATGGAAATCACTTTAAACATGCTAATTTTAGCTCTAACACTGATGATCCACGTACAAATGTAAACTGACGTTCAAAAATAAAACATTTGAAAACGGACCATTTTCCACATTTCTGAAGTATGACGTAATGGGGGGGTGTTATCTCTTTTGTCGAAAATCAGCCGTTTTTGCTCGAACATTAAATGCCTCCAAATGGTATTTAATTAACTTCCCGAGCCCCTGGAAGCATGAAAATCACTTTAAACATGCTAATTTTAGCTCTAACACTGATGATCCACCTACAAATGTGAACTGACGTTCAAAAATAAAACATTTGAAAACGGACCATTTTCCACATTTCTGAAGCATGACGTAATGGGGGGGTGTTATCTCTTTTGTCGAAAATCAGCCGTTTTTGCTCGAACATTAAATGCCTCCAAATGGTATTTAATTAACTTCCCGGGGTGAAGAAACCCTTTTTGAGAACTCAGAGTGAGTAAATTGGCCATTTTCATGCACTTTTAACCATTCCATAAATCTTGTGTTTTGGGCCCCTGGAAGCATGAAAATCACTTTAAACATGCTAATTTTAGCTCTAACACTGATGATCCACCTACAAATGTGAACTGACGTTCAAAAATAAAACATTTGAAAACGGACCATTTTCCACAATTTTGAAGCATGACGTAATGGGGGGTGTTATCTCTTTTGTCGAAAATCAGCCGTTTTTGCTCGAACATTAAATGCCTCCAAATGGTATTTAATTAACTTCCCGGGGTGAAGAAACCCTTTTTGAGAACTCAGAGTGAGTAAATTGGCCATTTTCATGCACTTTTAACCATTCCATAAATCTTGTGTTTTGGGCCCCTGGAAGCATGAAAATCACTTTAAACATGCTAATTTTAGCTCTAACACTGATGATCCACCTACAAATGTGAACTGACGTTCAAAAATAAAACATTTGAAAACGGACCATTTTCCACATTTCTGAAGCATGACGTAATGGGGGGGTGTTATCTCTTTTGTCAAAAATCAGCCGTTTTTGCTCGAACATTAAATGCCTCCAAATGGTATTTAATTAACTTCCCGAGCCCCTGGAAGCATGAAAATCACTTTTAACATGCTAATTTTAGCTCTAACACTGATGATCCACCTACAAATGTGAACTGACGTTCAAAAATAAAACATTTGAAAACGGACCATTTTCCACATTTCTGAAGCATGACGTAATGGGGGGGTGTTATCTCTTTTGTCAAAAATCAGCCGTTTTTGCTCGAACATTAAATGCCTCCAAATGGTATTTAATTAACTTCCCGAGCCCCTGGAAGCATGAAAATCACTTTAAACATGCTAATTTTAGGTCTAACACTGATGATCCACCTACAAATGTGAACTGACGTTCAAAAATAAAACATTTGAAAACGGACCATTTTCCACATTTCTGAAGCATGACGTAATGGGGGGGTGTTATCTCTTTTGTCGAAAATCAGCCGTTTTTGCTCGAACATTAAATGCCTCCAAATGGTATTTAATTAACTTCCCGAGCCCCTGGAAGCATGAAAATCACTTTAAACATGCTAATTTTAGCTCTAACACTGATGATCCACCTACAAATGTGAACTGACGTTCAAAAATAAAACATTTGAAAACGGACCATTTTCCACATTTCTGAAGCATGACGTAATGGGGGGGTGTTATCTCTTTTGTCGAAAATCTGCCGTTTTTGCTCGAACATTAAATGCCTCCAAATGGTATTTAATTAACTTCCCGGGGTGAAGAAACCCTTTTTGAGAACTCAGAGTGAGTAAATTGGCCATTTTCATGCACTTTTAACCATTCCATAAATCTTGTGTTTTGGGCCCCTGGAAGCATGAAAATCACTTTAAACATGCTAATTTTAGCTCTAACACTGATGATCCACCTACAAATGTGAACTGACGTTCAAAAATAAAACATTTGAAAACGGACCATTTTCCACATTTCTGAAGCATGACGTAATGGGGGGGTGTTATCTCTTTTGTCAAAAATCAGCCGTTTTTGCTCGAACATTAAATGCCTCCAAATGGTATTTAATTAACTTCCCGAGCCCCTGGAAGCATGAAAATCACTTTAAACATGCTAATTTTAGCTCTAACACTGATGATCCACCTACAAATGTGAACTGACGTTCAAAAATAAAACATTTGAAAACGGACCATTTTCCACATTTCTGAAGCATGACGTAATGGGGGGGTGTTATCTCTTTTGTCGAAAATCAGCCGTTTTTGCTCGAACATTAAATGCCTCCAAATGGTATTTAATTAACTTCCCGAGCCCCTGGAAGCATGAAAATCACTTTAAACATGCTAATTTTAGCTCTAACACTGATGATCCACCTACAAATGTGAACTGACGTTCAAAAATAAAACATTTGAAAACGGACCATTTTCCACATTTCTGAAGCATGACGTAATGGGGGGGTGTTATCTCTTTTGTCGAAAATCAGCCGTTTTTGCTCGAACATTAAATGCCTCCAAATGGTATTTAATTAACTTCCCGGGGTGAAGAAACCCTTTTTGAGAACTCAGAGTGAGTAAATTGGCCATTTTCATGCACTTTTAACCATTCCATAAATCTTGTGTTTTGGGCCCCTGGAAGCATGAAAATCACTTTAAACATGCTAATTTTAGCTCTAACACTGATGATCCACCTACAAATGTGAACTGACGTTCAAAAATAAAACATTTGAAAACGGACCATTTTCCACATTTCTGAAGCATGACGTAATGGGGGGGTGTTATCTCTTTTGTCGAAAATCAGCCATTTTTGCTCGAACATTAAATGCCTCCAAATGGTATTTAATTAACTTCCCGAGCCCCTGGAAGCATGAAAATCACTTTAAACATGCTAATTTTAGCTCTAACACTGATGATCCACCTACAAATGTGAACTGACGTTCAAAAATAAAACATTTGAAAACGGACCATTTTCCACATTTCTGAAGCATGACGTAATGGGGGGGTGTTATCTCTTTTGTCGAAAATCAGCCGTTTTTGCTCGAACATTAAATGCCTCCAAATGGTATTTAATTAACTTCCAGGGGTGAAGAAACCCTTTTTGAGAACTCAGAGTGAGTAAATTGGCCATTTTCATGCACTTTTAACCATTCCATAAATCTTGTGTTTTGGGCCCCTGGAAGCATGAAAATCACTTTAAACATGCTAATTTTAGCTCTAACACTGATGATCCACCTACAAATGTGAACTGACGTTCAAAAATAAAACATTTGAAAACGGACCATTTTCCACAATTTTGAAGCATGACGTAATGGGGGGGTGTTATCTCTTTTGTCGAAAATCAGCCGTTTTTGCTCGAACATTAAATGCCTCCAAATGGTATTTAATTAACTTCCCGAGCCCCTGGAAGCATGAAAATCACTTTAAACATGCTAATTTTAGCTCTAACACTGATGATCCACCTACAAATGTGAACTGACGTTCAAAAATAAAACATTTGAAAACGGACCATTTTCCACATTTCTGAAGCATGACGTAATGGGGGGGTGTTATCTCTTTTGTCGAAAATCAGCCGTTTTTGCTCGAACATTAAATGCCTCCAAATGGTATTTAATTAACTTCCCGGGGTGAAGAAACCCTTTTTGAGAACTCAGAGTGAGTAAATTGGCCATTTTCATGCACTTTTAACCATTCCATAAATCTTGTGTTTTGGGCCCCTGGAAGCATGAAAATCACTTTAAACATGCTAATTTTAGCTCTAACACTGATGATCCACCTACAAATGTGAACTGACGTTCAAAAATAAAACATTTGAAAACGGACCATTTTCCACATTTCTGAAGCATGACGTAATGGGGGGGTGTTATCTCTTTTGTCGAAAATCAGCCGTTTTTGCTCGAACATTAAATGCCTCCAAATGGTATTTAATTAACTTCCCGGGGTGAAGAAACCCTTTTTGAGAACTCAGAGTGAGTAAATTGGCCATTTTCATGCACTTTTAACCATTCCATAAATCTTGTGTTTTGGGCCCCTGGAAGCATGAAAATCACTTTAAACATGCTAATTTTAGCTCTAACACTGATGATCCACCTGCAAATGTGAACTGACGTTCAAAAATAAAACATTTGAAAACGGACCATTTTCCACATTTCTGAAGCATGACGTAATGGGGGGGTGTTATCTCTTTTGTCGAAAATCAGCCGTTTTTGCTCGAACATTAAATGCCTCCAAATGGTATTTAATTAACTTCCCGAGCCCCTGGAAGCATGAAAATCACTTTAAACATGCTAATTTTAGCTCTAACACTGATGATCCACCTACAAATGTGAACTGACGTTCAAAAATAAAACATTTGAAAACGGACCATTTTCAACATTTCTGAAGCATGACGTAATGGGGGGGTGTTATCTCTTTTGTCGAAAATCAGCCGTTTTTGCTCGAACATTAAATGCCTCCAAATGGTATTTAATTAACTTCCCGAGCCCCTGGAAGCATGAAAATCACTTTAAACATGCTAATTTTAGCTCTAACACTGATGATCCACCTACAAATGTGAACTGACGTTCAAAAATAAAACATTTGAAAACGGACCATTTTCCACATTTCTGAAGCATGACGTAATGGGGGGGTGTTATCTCTTTTGTCGAAAATCAGCCGTTTTTGCTCGAACATTAAATGCCTCCAAATGGTATTTAATTAACTTCCCGAGCCCCTGGAAGCATGAAAATCACTTTAAACATGCTAATTTTAGCTCTAACACTGATGATCCACCTACAAATGTGAACTGACGTTCAAAAATAAAACATTTGAAAACGGACCATTTTCCACATTTCTGAAGCATGACGTAATGGGGGGGTGTTATCTCTTTTGTCGAAAATCAGCCGTTTTTGCTTGAACATTAAATGCCTCCAAATGGTATTTAATTAACTTCCCGGGGTGAAGAAACCCTTTTTGAGAACTCAGAGTGAGTAAATTGGCCATTTTCATGCACTTTTAACCATTCCATAAATCTTGTGTTTTGGGCCCCTGGAAGCATGAAAATCACTTTAAACATGCTAATTTTAGCTCTAACACTGATGATCCACCTACAAATGTGAACTGACGTTCAAAAATAAAACATTTGAAAACGGACCATTTTCCACATTTCTGAAGCATGACGTAATGGGGGGGTGTTATCTCTTTTGTCGAAAATCAGCCGTTTTTGCTCGAACATTAAATGCCTCCAAATGGTATTTAATTAACTTCCCGGGGTGAAGAAACCCTTTTTGAGAACTCAGAGTGAGTAAATTGGCCATTTTCATGCACTTTTAACCATTCCATAAATCTTGTGTTTTGGGCCCCTGGAAGCATGAAAATCACTTTAAACATGC
The DNA here is from genome assembly GCF_964263255.1 of Lissotriton vulgaris. NCBI lineage: Eukaryota > Metazoa > Chordata > Amphibia > Caudata > Salamandridae > Lissotriton > Lissotriton vulgaris. The sequence goes on along the minus strand of NW_028248340.1, from coordinate 214,900 downwards.
TAATTTTAGCTCTAACACTGATGATCCACCTGCAAATGTGAACTGACGTTCAAAAATAAAACATTTGAAAACGGACCATTTTCCACATTTCTGAAGCATGACGTAATGGGGGGGTGTTATCTCTTTTGTCGAAAATCAGCCGTTTTTGCTCGAACATTAAATGCCTCCAAATGGTATTTAATTAACTTCCCGAGCCCCTGGAAGCATGAAAATCACTTTAAACATGCTAATTTTAGCTCTAACACTGATGATCCACCTACAAATGTGAACTGACATTCAAAAATAAAACATTTGAAAACGGACCATTTTCCACATTTCTGAAGCATGACGTAATGGGGGGGTGTTATCTCTTTTGTCGAAAATCAGCCGTTTTTGCTCGAACATTAAATGCCTCCAAATGGTATTTAATTAACTTCCCGAGCCCCTGGAAGCATGAAAATCACTTTAAACATGCTAATTTTAGCTCTAACACTGATGATCCACCTACAAATGTGAACTGACGTTCAAAAATAAAACATTTGAAAACGGACCATTTTCCACATTTCTGAAGCATGACGTAATGGGGGGGTGTTATCTCTTTTGTCGAAAATCAGCCGTTTTTGCTCGAACATTAAATGCCTCCAAATGGTATTTAATTAACTTCCCGAGCCCCTGGAAGCATGAAAATCACTTTAAACATGCTAATTTTAGCTCTAACACTGATGATCCACCTACAAATGTGAACTGACGTTCAAAAATAAAACATTTGAAAACGGACCATTTTCCACATTTCTGAAGCATGACGTAATGGGGGGGTGTTATCTCTTTTGTCGAAAATCAGCCGTTTTTGCTTGAACATTAAATGCCTCCAAATGGTATTTAATTAACTTCCCGGGGTGAAGAAACCCTTTTTGAGAACTCAGAGTGAGTAAATTGGCCATTTTCATGCACTTTTAACCATTCCATAAATCTTGTGTTTTGGGCCCCTGGAAGCATGAAAATCACTTTAAACATGCTAATTTTAGCTCTAACACTGATGATCCACCTACAAATGTGAACTGACGTTCAAAAATAAAACATTTGAAAACGGACCATTTTCCACATTTCTGAAGCATGACGTAATGGGGGGGTGTTATCTCTTTTGTCGAAAATCAGCCGTTTTTGCTCGAACATTAAATGCCTCCAAATGGTATTTAATTAACTTCCCGGGGTGAAGAAACCCTTTTTGAGAACTCAGAGTGAGTAAATTGGCCATTTTCATGCACTTTTAACCATTCCATAAATCTTGTGTTTTGGGCCCCTGGAAGCATGAAAATCACTTTAAACATGCTAATTTTAGCTCTAACACTGATGATCCACCTACAAATGTGAACTGACGTTCAAAAATAAAACATTTGAAAACGGACCATTTTCCACATTTCTGAAGCATGACGTAATGGGGGGGGTGTTATCTCTTTTGTCGAAAATCAGCCGTTTTTGCTCGAACATTAAATGCCTCCAAATGGTATTTAATTAACTTCCCGAGCCCCTGGAAGCATGAAAATCACTTTAAACATGCTAATTTTAGCTCTAACACTGATGATCCACCTACAAATGTGAACTGACGTTCAAAAATAAAACATTTGAAAACGGACCATTTTCCACATTTCTGAAGCATGACGTAATGGGGGGGTGTTATCTCTTTTGTCGAAAATCAGCCGTTTTTGCTCGAACATTAAATGCCTCCAAATGGTATTTAATTAACTTCCCGAGCCCCTGGAAGCATGAAAATCACTTTAAACATGCTAATTTTAGCTCTAACACTGATGATCCACCTACAAATGTGAACTGACGTTCAAAAATAAAACATTTGAAAACGGACCATTTTCCACATTTCTGAAGCATGACGTAATGGGGGGGTGTTATCTCTTTTGTCGAAAATCAGCCGTTTTTGCTCGAACATTAAATGCCTCCAAATGGTATTTAATTAACTTCCCGGGGTGAAGAAACCCTTTTTGAGAACTCAGAGTGAGTAAATTGGCCATTTTCATGCACTTTTAACCATTCCATAAATCTTGTGTTTTGGGCCCCTGGAAGCATGAAAATCACTTTAAACATGCTAATTTTAGCTCTAACACTGATGATCCACCTACAAATGTGAACTGACGTTCAAAAATAAAACATTTGAAAACGGACCATTTTCCACATTTCTGAAGCATGACGTAATGGGGGGGTGTTATCTCTTTTGTCGAAAATCAGCCGTTTTTGCTCGAACATTAAATGCCTCCAAATGGTATTTAATTAACTTCCCGGGGTGAAGAAACCCTTTTTGAGAACTCAGAGTGAGTAAATTGGCCATTTTCATGCACTTTTAACCATTCCAGAAATCTTGTGTTTTGGGCCCCTGGAAGCATGAAAATCACTTTAAACATGCTAATTTTAGCTCTAACACTGATGATCCACGTACAAATGTGAACTGACGTTCAAAAATAAAACATTTGAAAACGGACCATTTTCCACATTTCTGAAGCATGACGTAATGGGGGGGTGTTATCTCTTTTGTCGAAAATCAGCCGTTTTTGCTCGAACATTAAATGCCTCCAAATGGTATTTAATTAACTTCCCGAGCCCCTGGAAGCATGAAAATCACTTTAAACATGCTAATTTTAGCTCTAACACTGATGATCCACCTACAAATGTGAACTGACGTTCAAAAATAAAACATTTGAAAACGGACCATTTTCCACATTTCTGAAGCATGACGTAATGGGGGGGTGTTATCTCTTTTGTCGAAAATCAGCCGTTTTTGCTCGAACATTAAATGCCTCCAAATGGTATTTAATTAACTTCCCGGGGTGAAGAAACCCTTTTTGAGAACTCAGAGTGAGTAAATTGGCCATTTTCATGCACTTTTAACCATTCCATAAATCTTGTGTTTTGGGCCCCTGGAAGCATGAAAATCACTTTAAACATGCTAATTTTAGCTCTAACACTGATGATCCACCTACAAATGTGAACTGACGTTCAAAAATAAAACATTTGAAAACGGACCATTTTCCACAATTTTGAAGCATGACGTAATGGGGGGGTGTTATCTCTTTTGTCGAAAATCAGCCGTTTTTGCTCGAACATTAAATGCCTCCAAATGGTATTTAATTAACTTCCCGGGGTGAAGAAACCCTTTTTGAGAACTCAGAGTGAGTAAATTGGCCATTTTCATGCACTTTTAACCATTCCATAAATCTTGTGTTTTGGGCCCCTGGAAGCATGAAAATCACTTTAAACATGCTAATTTTAGCTCTAACACTGATGATCCACCTACAAATGTGAACTGACGTTCAAAAATAAAACATTTGAAAACGGACCATTTTCCACATTTCTGAAGCATGACGTAATGGGGGGGTGTTATCTCTTTTGTCAAAAATCAGCCGTTTTTGCTCGAACATTAAATGCCTCCAAATGGTATTTAATTAACTTCCCGAGCCCCTGGAAGCATGAAAATCACTTTTAACATGCTAATTTTAGCTCTAACACTGATGATCCACCTACAAATGTGAACTGACGTTCAAAAATAAAACATTTGAAAACGGACCATTTTCCACATTTCTGAAGCATGACGTAATGGGGGGGTGTTATCTCTTTTGTCAAAAATCAGCCGTTTTTGCTCGAACATTAAATGCCTCCAAATGGTATTTAATTAACTTCCCGAGCCCCTGGAAGCATGAAAATCACTTTAAACATGCTAATTTTAGCTCTAACACTGATGATCCACCTACAAATGTGAACTGACGTTCAAAAATAAAACATTTGAAAACGGACCATTTTCCACATTTCTGAAGCATGACGTAATGGGGGGGGTGTTATCTCTTTTGTCGAAAATCAGCCGTTTTTGCTCGAACATTAAATGCCTCCAAATGGTATTTAATTAACTTCCCGAGCCCCTGGTAGCATGAAAATCACTTTAAACATGCTAATTTTAGCTCTAACACTGATGATCCACCTACAAATGTGAACTGACATTCAAAAATAAAACATTTGAAAACGGACCATTTTCTACATTTCTGAAGCATGACGTAATGGGGGGGTGTTATCTCTTTTGTCGAAAATCAGCCGTTTTTGCTCGAACATTAAATGCCTCCAAATGGTATTTAATTAACTTCCCGGGGTGAAGAAACCCTTTTTGAGAACTCAGAGTGAGTAAATTGGCCATTTTCATGCACTTTTAACCATTCCATAAATCTTGTGTTTTGGGCCCCTGGAAGCATGAAAATCACTTTAAACATGCTAATTTTAGCTCTAACACTGATGATCCACCTACAAATGTGAACTGACGTTCAAAAATAAAACATTTGAAAACGGACCATTTTCCACATTTCTGAAGCATGACGTAATGGGGGGGTGTTATCTCTTTTGTCGAAAATCAGCCGTTTTTGCTCGAACATTAAATGCCTCCAAATGGTATTTAATTAACTTCCCGGGGTGAAGAAACCCTTTTTGAGAACTCAGAGTGAGTAAATTGGCCATTTTCATGCACTTTTAACCATTCCATAAATCTTGTGTTTTGGGCCCCTGGAAGCATGAAAATCACTTTAAACATGCTAATTTTAGCTCTAACACTGATGATCCACCTACAAATGTGAACTGACGTTCAAAAATAAAACATTTGAAAACGGACCATTTTCCACATTTCTGAAGCATGACGTAATTGGGGGGTGTTATCTCTTTTGTCGAAAATCAGCCGTTTTTGCTCGAACATTAAATGCCTCCAAATGGTATTTAATTAACTTCCCGGGGTGAAGAAACCCTTTTTGAGAACTCAGAGTGAGTAAATTGGCCATTTTCATGCACTTTTAACCATTCCATAAATCTTGTGTTTTGGGCCCCTGGAAGCATGAAAATCACTTTAAACATGCTAATTTTAGCTCTAACACTGATGATCCACCTACAAATGCGAACTGACGTTCAAAAATAAAACATTTGAAAACGGACCATTTTCCACATTTCTGAAGCATGACGTAATGGGGGGGTGTTATCTCTTTTGTCGAAAATCAGCCGTTTTTGCTCGAACATTAAATGCCTCCAAATGGTATTTAATTAACTTCCCGAGCCCCTGGAAGCATGAAAATCACTTTAAACATGCTAATTTTAGCTCTAACACTGATGATCCACCTACAAATGTGAACTGACGTTCAAAAATAAAACATTTGAAAACTGACCATTTTCCACATTTCTGAAGCATGACGTAATGGGGGGGTGTTATCTCTTTTGTCGAAAATCAGCCGTTTTTGCTCGAACATTAAATGCCTCCAAATGGTATTTAATTAACTTCCCGGGGTGAAGAAACCCTTTTTGAGAACTCAGAGTGAGTAAATTGGCCATTTTCATGCACTTTTAACCATTCCATAAATCTTGTGTTTTGGGCCCCTGGAAGCATGAAAATCACTTTAAACATGCTAATTTTAGCTCTAACACTGATGATCCACCTACAAATGTGAACTGACGTTCAAAAATAAAACATTTGAAAACGGACCATTTTCCACATTTCTGAAGCATGACGTAATGGGGGGGTGTTATCTCTTTTGTCGAAAATCAGCCGTTTTTGCTCGAACATTAAATGCCTCCAAATGGTATTTAATTAACTTCCCGGGGTGAAGAAACCCTTTTTGAGAACTCAGAGTGAGTAAATTGGCCATTTTCATGCACTTTTAACCATTCCATAAATCTTGTGTTTTGGGCCCCTGGAAGCATGAAAATCACTTTAAACATGCTAATTTTAGCTCTAACACTGATGATCCACCTACAAATGTGAACTGACGTTCAAAAATAAAACATTTGAAAACGGACCATTTTCCACATTTCTGAAGCATGACGTAATGGGGGGGTGTTATCTCTTTTGTCGAAAATCAGCCGTTTTTGCTCGAACATTAAATGCCTCCAAATGGTATTTAATTAACTTCCCGGGGTGAAGAAACCCTTTTTGAGAACTCAGAGTGAGTAAATTGGCCATTTTCATGCACTTTTAACCATTCCATAAATCTTGTGTTTTGGGCCCCTGGAAGCATGAAAATCACTTTAAACATGCTAATTTTAGCTCTAACACTGATGATCCACCTACAAATGTGAACTGACGTTCAAAAATAAAACATTTGAAAACGGACCATTTTCCACATTTCTGAAGCATGACGTAATGGGGGGGTGTTATCTCTTTTGTCGAAAATCAGCCGTTTTTGCTCGAACATTAAATGCCTCCAAATGGTATTTAATTAACTTCCCGAGCCCCTGGAAGCATGAAAATCACTTTAAACATGCTAATTTTAGCTCTAACACTGATGATCCACCTACAAATGTGAACTGACGTTCAAAACTAAAACATTTGAAAACGGACCATTTTCCACATTTCTGAAGCATGACGTAATGGGGGGGTGTTATCTCTTTTGTCGAAAATCAGCCGTTTTTGCTCGAACATTAAATGCCTCCAAATGGTATTTAATTAACTTCCCGGGGTGAAGAAACCCTTTTTGAGAACTCAGAGTGAGTAAATTGGCCATTTTCATGCACTTTTAACCATTCCATAAATCTTGTGTTTTGGGCCCCTGGAAGCATGAAAATCACTTTAAACATGCTAATTTTAGCTCTAACACTGATGATCCACCTACAAATGTGAACTGACGTTCAAAAATAAAACATTTGAAAACGGACCATTTTCCACATTTCTGAAGCATGACGTAATGGGGGGGTGTTATCTCTTTTGTCGAAAATCAGCCGTTTTTGCTCGAACATTAAATGCCTCCAAATGGTATTTAATTAACTTCCTGAGCCCCTGGAAGCATGAAAATCACTTTAAACATGCTAATTTTAGCTCTAACACTGATGATCCACCTACAAATGTGAACTGACGTTCAAAAATAAAACATTTGAAAACGGACCATTTTCCACATTTCTGAAGCATGACGTAATGGGGGGGTGTTATCTCTTTTGTCGAAAATCAGCCGTTTTTGCTCGAACATTAAATGCCTCCAAATGGTATTTAATTAACTTCCCGGGGTGAAGAAACCCTTTTTGAGAACTCAGAGTGAGTAAATTGGCCATTTTCATGCACTTTTAACCATTCCATAAATCTTGTGTTTTGGGCCCCTGGAAGCATGAAAATCACTTTAAACATGCTAATTTTAGCTCTAACACTGATGATCCACCTACAAATGTGAACTGACGTTCAAAAATAAAACATTTGAAAACGGACCATTTTCCACATTTCTGAAGCATGACGTAATGGGGGGGTGTTATCTCTTTTGTCGAAAATCAGCCGTTTTTGCTCGAACATTAAATGCCTCCAAATGGTATTTAATTAACTTCCCGGGGTGAAGAAACCCTTTTTGAGAACTCAGAGTGAGTAAATTGGCCATTTTCATGCACTTTTAACCATTCCATAAATCTTGTGTTTTGGGCCCCTGGAAGCATGAAAATCACTTTAAACATGCTAATTTTAGCTCTAACACTGATGATCCACGTACAAATGTGAACTGACGTTCAAAAATAAAACATTTGAAAACGGACCATTTTCCACATTTCTGAAGCATGACGTAATGGGGGGGTGTTATCTCTTTTGTCGAAAATCAGCCGTTTTTGCTCGAACATTAAATGCCTCCAAATGGTATTTAATTAACTTCCCGAGCCCCTGGAAGCATGAAAATCACTTTAAACATGCTAATTTTAGCTCTAACACTGATGATCCACCTACAAATGTGAACTGACGTTCAAAAATAAAACATTTGAAAACGGACCATTTTCCACATTTCTGAAGCATGACGTAATGGGGGGGTGTTATCTCTTTTGTCGAAAATCAGCCGTTTTTGCTCGAACATTAAATGCCTCCAAATGGTATTTAATTAACTTCCCGGGGTGAAGAAACCCTTTTTGAGAACTCAGAGTGAGTAAATTGGCCATTTTCATGCACTTTTAACCATTCCATAAATCTTGTGTTTTGGGCCCCTGGAAGCATGAAAATCACTTTAAACATGCTAATTTTAGCTCTAACACTGATGATCCACCTACAAATGTGAACTGACGTTCAAAAATAAAACATTTGAAAACGGACCATTTTCCACAATTTTGAAGCATGACGTAATGGGGGGGTGTTATCTCTTTTGTCGAAAATCAGCCGTTTTTGCTCGAACATTAAATGCCTCCAAATGGTATTTAATTAACTTCCCGGGGTGAAGAAACCCTTTTTGAGAACTCAGAGTGAGTAAATTGGCCATTTTCATGCACTTTTAACCATTCCATAAATCTTGTGTTTTGGGCCCCTGGAAGCATGAAAATCACTTTAAACATGCTAATTTTAGCTCTAACACTGATGATCCACCTACAAATGTGAACTGACGTTCAAAAATAAAACATTTGAAAACGGACCATTTTCCACATTTCTGAAGCATGACGTAATGGGGGGGTGTTATCTCTTTTGTCAAAAATCAGCCGTTTTTGCTCGAACATTAAATGCCTCCAAATGGTATTTAATTAACTTCCCGAGCCCCTGGAAGCATGAAAATCACTTTTAACATGCTAATTTTAGCTCTAACACTGATGATCCACCTACAAATGTGAACTGACGTTCAAAAATAAAACATTTGAAAACGGACCATTTTCCACATTTCTGAAGCATGACGTAATGGGGGGGTGTTATCTCTTTTGTCAAAAATCAGCCGTTTTTGCTCGAACATTAAATGCCTCCAAATGGTATTTAATTAACTTCCCGAGCCCCTGGAAGCATGAAAATCACTTTAAACATGCTAATTTTAGCTCTAACACTGATGATCCACCTACAAATGTGAACTGACGTTCAAAAATAAAACATTTGAAAACGGACCATTTTCCACATTTCTGAAGCATGACGTAATGGGGGGGTGTTATCTCTTTTGTCGAAAATCAGCCGTTTTTGCTCGAACATTAAATGCCTCCAAATGGTATTTAATTAACTTCCCGAGCCCCTGGAAGCATGAAAATCACTTTAAACATGCTAATTTTAGCTCTAACACTGATGATCCACCTACAAATGTGAACTGACGTTCAAAAATAAAACATTTGAAAACGGACCATTTTCCACATTTCTGAAGCATGACGTAATGGGGGGGTGTTATCTCTTTTGTCGAAAATCAGCCGTTTTTGCTCGAACATTAAATGCCTCCAAATGGTATTTAATTAACTTCCCGGGGTGAAGAAACCCTTTTTGAGAACTCAGAGTGAGTAAATTGGCCATTTTCATGCACTTTTAACCATTCCATAAATCTTGTGTTTTGGGCCCCTGGAAGCATGAAAATCACTTTAAACATGCTAATTTTAGCTCTAACACTGATGATCCACCTACAAATGTGAACTGACGTTCAAAAATAAAACATTTGAAAACGGACCATTTTCCACATTTCTGAAGCATGACGTAATGGGGGGGTGTTATCTCTTTTGTCGAAAATCAGCCGTTTTTGCTCGAACATTAAATGCCTCCAAATGGTATTTAATTAACTTCCCGGGGTGAAGAAACCCTTTTTGAGAACTCAGAGTGAGTAAATTGGCCATTTTCATGCACTTTTAACCATTCCATAAATCTTGTGTTTTGGGCCCCTGGAAGCATGAAAATCACTTTAAACATGCTAATTTTAGCTCTAACACTGATGATCCACGTACAAATGTGAACTGACGTTCAAAAATAAAACATTTGAAAACGGACCATTTTCCACATTTCTGAAGCATGACGTAATGGGGGGTGTTATCTCTTTTGTCGAAAATCAGCCGTTTTTGCTCGAACATTAAATGCCTCCAAATGGTATTTAATTAACTTCCCGAGCCCCTGGAAGCATGAAAATCACTTTAAACATGCTAATTTTAGCTCTAACACTGATGATCCACCTACAAATGTGAACTGACGTTCAAAAATAAAACATTTGAAAACGGACCATTTTCCACATTTCTGAAGCATGACGTAATGGGGGGGTGTTATCTCTTTTGTCGAAAATCAGCCGTTTTTGCTCGAACATTAAATGCCTCCAAATGGTATTTAATTAACTTCCCGGGGTGAAGAAACCCTTTTTGAGAACTCAGAGTGAGTAAATTGGCCATTTTCATGCACTTTTAACCATTCCATAAATCTTGTGTTTTGGGCCCCTGGAAGCATGAAAATCACTTTAAACATGCTAATTTTAGCTCTAACACTGATGATCCACCTACAAATGTGAACTGACGTTCAAAAATAAAACATTTGAAAACGGACCATTTTCCACAATTTTGAAGCATGACGTAATGGGGGGGTGTTATCTCTTTTGTCGAAAATCAGCCGTTTTTGCTCTAACATTAAATGCCTCCAAATGGTATTTAATTAACTTCCCGAGCCCCTGGAAGCATGAAAATCACTTTAAACATGCTAATTTTAGCTCTAACACTGATGATCCACCTACAAATGTGAACTGACGTTCAAAAATAAAACATTTGAAAACGGACCATTTTCCACATTTCTGAAGCATGACGTAATGGGGGGGTGTTATCTCTTTTGTCGAAAATCAGCCGTTTTTGCTCGAACATTAAATGCCTCCAAATGGTATTTAATTAACTTCCCGGGGTGAAGAAACCCTTTTTGAGAACTCAGAGTGAGTAAATTGGCCATTTTCATGCACTTTTAACCATTCCATAAATCTTGTGTTTTGGGCCCCTGGAAGCATGAAAATCACTTTAAACATGCTAATTTTAGCTCTAACACTGATGATCCACCTACAAATGTGAACTGACGTTCAAAAATAAAACATTTGAAAACGGACCATTTTCCACATTTCTGAAGCATGACGTAATGGGGGGGTGTTATCTCTTTTGTCGAAAATCAGCCGTTTTTGCTCGAACATTAAATGCCTCCAAATGGTATTTAATTAACTTCCCGGGGTGAAGAAACCCTTTTTGAGAACTCAGAGTGAGTAAATTGGCCATTTTCATGCACTTTTAACCATTCCATAAATCTTGTGTTTTGGGCCCCTGGAAGCATGAAAATCACTTTAAACATGCTAATTTTAGCTCTAACACTGATGATCCACCTGCAAATGTGAACTGACGTTCAAAAATAAAACATTTGAAAACGGACCATTTTCCACATTTCTGAAGCATGACGTAATGGGGGGGTGTTATCTCTTTTGTCGAAAATCAGCCGTTTTTGCTCGAACATTAAATGCCTCCAAATGGTATTTAATTAACTTCCCGAGCCCCTGGAAGCATGAAAATCACTTTAAACATGCTAATTTTAGCTCTAACACTGATGATCCACCTACAAATGTGAACTGACGTTCAAAAATAAAACATTTGAAAACGGACCATTTTCCACATTTCTGAAGCATGACGTAATGGGGGGGTGTTATCTCTTTTGTCGAAAATCAGCCGTTTTTGCTCGAACATTAAATGCCTCCAAATGGTATTTAATTAACTTCCCGAGCCCCTGGAAGCATGAAAATCACTTTAAACATGCTAATTTTAGCTCTAACACTGATGATCCACCTACAAATGTGAACTGACGTTCAAAAATAAAACATTTGAAAACGGACCATTTTCCACATTTCTGAAGCATGACGTAATGGGGGGGTGTTATCTCTTTTGTCGAAAATCAGCCGTTTTTGCTCGAACATTAAATGCCTCCAAATGGTATTTAATTAACTTCCCGAGCCCCTGGAAGCATGAAAATCACTTTAAACATGCTAATTTTAGCTCTAACACTGATGATCCACCTACAAATGTGAACTGACGTTCAAAAATAAAACATTTGAAAACGGACCATTTTCCACATTTCTGAAGCATGACGTAATGGGGGGGTGTTATCTCTTTTGTCGAAAATCAGCCGTTTTTGCTCGAACATTAAATGCCTCCAAATGGTATTTAATTAACTTCCCGGGGTGAAGAAACCCTTTTTGAGAACTCAGAGTGAGTAAATTGGCCATTTTCATGCACTTTTAACCATTCCATAAATCTTGTGTTTTGGGCCCCTGGAAGCATGAAAATCACTTTAAACATGCTAATTTTAGCTCTAACACTGATGATCCACCTACAAATGTGAACTGACGTTCAAAAATAAAACATTTGAAAACGGACCATTTTCCACATTTCTGAAGCATGACGTAATGGGGGGGTGTTATCTCTTTTGTCGAAAATCAGCCGTTTTTGCTCGAACATTAAATGCCTCCAAATGGTATTTAATTAACTTCCCGGGGTGAAGAAACCCTTTTTGAGAACTCAGAGTGAGTAAATTGGCCATTTTCATGCACTTTTAACCATTCCATAAATCTTGTGTTTTGGGCCCCTGGAAGCATGAAAATCACTTTAAACATGCTAATTTTAGCTCTAACACTGATGATCCACCTACAAATGTGAACTGACGTTCAAAAATAAAACATTTGAAAACGGACCATTTTCCACATTTCTGAAGCATGACGTAATGGGGGGGTGTTATCTCTTTTGTCGAAAATCAGCCGTTTTTGCTCGAACATTAAATGCCTCCAAATGGTATTTAATTAACTTCCCGGGGTGAAGAAACCCTTTTTGAGAACTCAGAGTGAGTAAATTGGCCATTTTCATGCACTTTTAACCATTCCATAAATCTTGTGTTTTGGGCCCCTGGAAGCATGAAAATAACTTTAAACATGCTAATTTTAGCTCTAACACTGATGATCCACCTACAAATGCGAACTGACGTTCAAAAATAAAACATTTGAAAACGGACCATTTTCCACATTTCTGAAGCATGACGTAATGGGGGGGTGTTATCTCTTTTGTCGAAAATCAGCCGTTTTTGCTCGAACATTAAATGCCTCCAAATGGTATTTAATTAACTTCCCGGGGTGAAGAAACCCTTTTTGAGAACTCAGAGTGAGTAAATTGGCCATTTTCATGCACTTTTAACCATTCCATAAATCTTGTGTTTTGGGCCCCTGGAAGCATGAAAATCACTTTAAACATGCTAATTTTAGCTCTAACACTGATGATCCACCTACAAATGTGAACTGACGTTCAAAAATAAAACATTTGAAAACGGACCATTTTCCACATTTCTGAAGCATGACGTAATGGGGGGGTGTTATCTCTTTTGTTGAAAATCAGCCGTTTTTGCTCGAACATTAAATGCCTCCAAATGGTATTTAATTAACTTCCCGGGGTGAAGAAACCCTTTTTGAGAACTCAGAGTGAGTAAATTGGCCATTTTCATGCACTTTTAACCATTCCATAAATCTTGTGTTTTGGGCCCCTGGAAGCATGAAAATCACTTTAAACATGCTAATTTTAGCTCTAACACTGATGATCCACCTACAAATGTGAACTGACGTTCAAAAATAAAACATTTGAAAACGGACCATTTTCCACATTTCTGAAGCATGACGTAATGGGGGGGGTGTTATCTCTTTTGTCGAAAATCAGCCGTTTTTGCTCGAACATTAAATGCCTCCAAATGGTATTTAATTAACTTCCCGAGCCCCTGGAAGCATGAAAATCACTTTAAACATGCTAATTTTAGCTCTAACACTGATGATCCACCTACAAATGTGAACTGACGTTCAAAAATAAAACATTTGAAAACGGACCATTTTCCACATTTCTGAAGCATGACGTAATGGGGGGGTGTTATCTCTTTTGTCGAAAATCAGCCGTTTTTGCTCGAACATTAAATGCCTCCAAATGGTATTTAATTAACTTCCCGGGGTGAAGAAACCCTTTTTGAGAACTCAGAGTGAGTAAATTGGCCATTTTCATGCACTTTTAACCATTCCATAAATCTTGTGTTTTGGGCCCCTGGAAGCATGAAAATCACTTTAAACATGCTAATTTTAGCTCTAACACTGATGATCCACCTACAAATGTGAACTGACGTTCAAAAATAAAACATTTGAAAACGGACCATTTTCCACATTTCTGAAGCATGACGTAATGGGGGGGTGTTATCTCTTTTGTCGAAAATCAGCCGTTTTTGCTCGAACATTAAATGCCTCCAAATGGTATTTAATTAACTTCCCGGGGTGAAGAAACCCTTTTTGAGAACTCAGAGTGAGTAAATTGGCCATTTTCATGCACTTTTAACCATTCCATAAATCTTGTGTTTTGGGCCCCTGGAAGCATGAAAATCACTTTAAACATGCTAATTTTAGCTCTAACACTGATGATCCACCTACAAATGTGAACTGACGTTCAAAAATAAAACATTTGAAAACGGACCATTTTCCACATTTCTGAAGCATGACGTAATGGGGGGGTGTTATCTCTTTTGTCGAAAATCAGCCGTTTTTGCTCGAACATTAAATGCCTCCAAATGGTATTTAATTAACTTCCCGGGGTGAAGAAACCCTTTTTGAGAACTCAGAGTGAGTAAATTGGCCATTTTCATGCACTTTTAACCATTCCATAAATCTTGTGTTTTGGGCCCCTGGAAGCATGAAAATAACTTTAAACATGCTAATTTTAGCTCTAACACTGATGATCCACCTACAAATGCGAACTGACGTTCAAAAATAAAACATTTGAAAACGGACCATTTTCCACATTTCTGAAGCATGACGTAATGGGGGGGATGTTATCTCTTTTGTCGAAAATCAGCCGTTTTTTCTCGAACATTAAATGCCTCCAAATGGTATTTAATTAACTTCCCGAGCCCCTGGAAGCATGAAAATCACTTTAAACATGCTAATTTTAGCTCTAACACTGATGATCCACCTACAAATGTGAACTGACGTTCAAAAATAAAACATTTGAAAACGGACCATTTTCCACATTTCTGAAGCATGACGTAATGGGGGGGTGTTATCTCTTTTGTCGAAAATCAGCCGTTTTTGCTCGAACATTAAATGCCTCCAAATGGTATTTAATTAACTTCCCGGGGTGAAGAAACCCTTTTTGAGAACTCAGAGTGAGTAAATTGGCCATTTTCATGCACTTTTAACCATTCCATAAATCTTGTGTTTTGGGCCCCTGGAAGCATGAAAATCACTTTAAACATGCTAATTTTAGCTCTAACACTGATGATCCACCTACAAATGTGAACTGACGTTCAAAAATAAAACATTTGAAAACGGACCATTTTCCACATTTCTGAAGCATGACGTAATGGGGGGGTGTTATCTCTTTTGTTGAAAATCAGCCGTTTTTGCTCGAACATTAAATGCCTCCAAATGGTATTTAATTAACTTCCCGGGGTGAAGAAACCCTTTTTGAGAACTCAGAGTGAGTAAATTGGCCATTTTCATGCACTTTTAACCATTCCATAAATCTTGTGTTTCTGGCCCCTGGAAGCATGAAAATCACTTTAAACATGCTAATTTTAGCTCTAACACTGATGATCCACCTACAAATGTGAACTGACGTTCAAAAATAAAACATTTGAAAACGGACCATTTTCCACATTTCTGAAGCATGACGTAATGGGGGGGTGTTATCTCTTTTGTCGAAAATCAGCCGTTTTTGCTCGAACATTAAATGCCTCCAAATGGTATTTAATTAACTTCCCGAGCCCCTGGAAGCATGAAAATCACTTTAAACATGCTAATTTTAGCTCTAACACTGATGATCCACCTACAAATGTGAACTGACGTTCAAAAATAAAACATTTGAAAACGGACCATTTTCCACATTTCTGAAGCATGACGTAATGGGGGGGTGTTATCTCTTTTGTCGAAAATCAGCCGTTTTTGCTCGAACATTAAATGCCTCCAAATGGTATTTAATTAACTTCCCGGGGTGAAGAAACCCTTTTTGAGAACTCAGAGTGAGTAAATTGGCCATTTTCATGCACTTTTAACCATTCCATAAATCTTGTGTTTTGGGCCCCTGGAAGCATGAAAATCACTTTAAACATGCTAATTTTAGCTCTAACACTGATGATCCACCTACAAATGTGAACTGACGTTCAAAAATAAAACATTTGAAAACGGACCATTTTCCACATTTCTGAAGCATGACGTAATGGGGGGGTGTTATCTCTTTTGTTGAAAATCAGCCGTTTTTGCTCGAACATTAAATGCCTCCAAATGGTATTTAATTAACTTCCCGGGGTGAAGAAACCCTTTTTGAGAACTCAGAGTGAGTAAATTGGCCATTTTCATGCACTTTTAACCATTCCATAAATCTTGTGTTTTGGGCCCCTGGAAGCATGAAAATCACTTTAAACATGCTAATTTTAGCTCTAACACTGATGATCCACCTACAAATGTGAACTGACGTTCAAAAATAAAACATTTGAAAACGGACCATTTTCCACATTTCTGAAGCATGACGTAATGGGGGGGTGTTATCTCTTTTGTCGAAAATCAGCCGTTTTTGCTCGAACATTAAATGCCTCCAAATGGTATTTAATTAACTTCCCGAGCCCCTGGAAGCATGAAAATCACTTTAAACATGCTAATTTTAGCTCTAACACTGATGATCCACCTACAAATGTGAACTGACGTTCAAAAATAAAACATTTGAAAACGGACCATTTTCCACATTTCTGAAGCATGACGTAATGGGGGGGTGTTATCTCTTTTGTCGAAAATCAGCCGTTTTTGCTCGAACATTAAATGCCTCCAAATGGTATTTAATTAACTTCCCGGGGTGAAGAAACCCTTTTTGAGAACTCAGAGTGAGTAAATTGGCCATTTTCATGCACTTTTAACCATTCCATAAATCTTGTGTTTTGGGCCCCTGGAAGCATGAAAATCACTTTAAACATGCTAATTTTAGCTCTAACACTGATGATCCACCTACAAATGTGAACTGACGTTCAAAAATAAAACATTTGAAAACGGACCATTTTCCACATTTCTGAAGCATGACGTAATGGGGGGGTGTTATCTCTTTTGTCGAAAATCAGCCGTTTTTGCTCGAACATTAAATGCCTCCAAATGGTATTTAATTAACTTCCCGAGCCCCTGGAAGCATGAAAATCACTTTAAACATGCTAATTTTAGCTCTAACACTGATGATCCACCTACAAATGTGAACTGACGTTCAAAAATAAAACATTTGAAAACGGACCATTTTCCACATTTCTGAAGCATGACGTAATGGGGGGGTGTTATCTCTTTTGTCGAAAATCAGCCGTTTTTGCTCGAACATTAAATGCCTCCAAATGGTATTTAATTAACTTCCCGAGCCCCTGGAAGCATGAAAATCACTTTAAACATGCTAATTTTAGCTCTAACACTGATGATCCACCTACAAATGTGAACTGACGTTCAAAAATAAAACATTTGAAAACGGACCATTTTCCACATTTCTGAAGCATGACGTAATGGGGGGGTGTTATCTCTTTTGTCGAAAATCAGCCGTTTTTGCTCGAACATTAAATGCCTCCAAATGGTATTTAATTAACTTCCCGGGGTGAAGAAACCCTTTTTGAGAACTCAGAGTGAGTAAATTGGCCATTTTCATGCACTTTTAACCATTCCATAAATCTTGTGTTTTGGGCCCCTGGAAGCATGAAAATAACTTTAAACATGCTAATTTTAGCTCTAACACTGATGATCCACCTACAAATGCGAACTGACGTTCAAAAATAAAACATTTGAAAACGGACCATTTTCCACATTTCTGAAGCATGACGTAATGGGGGGGTGTTATCTCTTTTGTCGAAAATCAGCCGTTTTTGCTCGAACATTAAATGCCTCCAAATGGTATTTAATTAACTTCCCGAGCCCCTGGAAGCATGAAAATCACTTTAAACATGCTAATTTTAGCTCTAACACTGATGATCCACCTACAAATGTGAACTGACGTTCAAAAATAAAACATTTGAAAACGGACCATTTTCCACATTTCTGAAGCATGACGTAATGGGGGGGTGTTATCTCTTTTGTCGAAAATCAGCCGTTTTTGCTCGAACATTAAATGCCTCCAAATGGTATTTAATTAACTTCCCGGGGTGAAGAAACCCTTTTTGAGAACTCAGAGTGAGTAAATTGGCCATTTTCATGCACTTTTAACCATTCCATAAATCTTGTGTTTTGGGCCCCTGGAAGCATGAAAATCACTTTAAACATGCTAATTTTAGCTCTAACACTGATGATCCACCTACAAATGTGAACTGACGTTCAAAAATAAAACATTTGAAAACGGACCATTTTCCACATTTCTGAAGCATGACGTAATGGGGGGGTGTTATCTCTTTTGTTGAAAATCAGCCGTTTTTGCTCGAACATTAAATGCCTCCAAATGGTATTTAATTAACTTCCCGGGGTGAAGAAACCCTTTTTGAGAACTCAGAGTGAGTAAATTGGCCATTTTCATGCACTTTTAACCATTCCATAAATCTTGTGTTTTGGGCCCCTGGAAGCATGAAAATCACTTTAAACATGCTAATTTTAGCTCTAACACTGATGATCCACCTACAAATGTGAACTGACGTTCAAAAATAAAACATTTGAAAACGGACCATTTTCCACATTTCTGAAGCATGACGTAATGGGGGGGTGTTATCTCTTTTGTCGAAAATCAGCCGTTTTTGCTCGAACATTAAATGCCTCCAAATGGTATTTAATTAACTTCCCGAGCCCCTGGAAGCATGAAAATCACTTTAAACATGCTAATTTTAGCTCTAACACTGATGATCCACCTACAAATGTGAACTGACGTTCAAAAATAAAATATTTGAAAACGGACCATTTTCCACATTTCTGAAGCATGACGTAATGGGGGGGTGTTATCTCTTTTGTCGAAAATCAGCAGTTTTTGCTCTAACATTAAATGCCTCCAAATGGTATTTAATTAACTTCCCGGGGTGAAGAAACCCTTTTTGAGAACTCAGAGTGAGTAAATTGGCCATTTTCATGCACTTTTAACCATTCCATAAATCTTGTGTTTTGGGCCCCTGGAAGCATGAAAATCACTTTAAACATGCTAATTTTAGCTCTAACACTGATGATCCACCTACAAATGTGAACTGACGTTCAAAAATAAAACATTTGAAAACGGACCATTTTCCACATTTCTGAAGCATGACGTAATGGGGGGGTGTTATCTCTTTTGTCGAAAATCAGCCGTTTTTGCTCGAACATTAAATGCCTCCAAATGGTATTTAATTAACTTCCCGGGGTGAAGAAACCCTTTTTGAGAACTCAGAGTGAGTAAATTGGCCATTTTCATGCACTTTTAACCATTCCATAAATCTTGTGTTTTGGGCCCCTGGAAGCATGAAAATCACTTTAAACATGCTAATTTTAGCTCTAACACTGATGATCCACCTACAAATGTGAACTGACGTTCAAAAATAAAACATTTGAAAACGGACCATTTTCCACATTTCTGAAGCATGACGTAATGGGGGGGTGTTATCTCTTTTGTCGAAAATCAGCCGTTTTTGCTCTAACATTAAATGCCTCCAAATGGTATTTAATTAACTTCCCGGGGTGAAGAAACCCTTTTTGAGAACTCAGAGTGAGTAAATTGGCCATTTTCATGCACTTTTAACCATTCCATAAATCTTGTGTTTTGGGCCCCTGGAAGCATGAAAATCACTTTAAACATGCTAATTTTAGCTCTAACACTGATGATCCACGTACAAATGTGAACTGACGTTCAAAAATAAAACATTTGAAAACGGACCATTTTCCACATTTCTGAAGCATGACATAATGGGGGGGTGTTATCTCTTTTGTCGAAAATCAGCCGTTTTTGCTCGAACATTAAATGCCTCCAAATGGTATTTAATTAACTTCCCGAGCCCCTGGAAGCATGAAAATCACTTTAAACATGCTAATTTTAGCTCTAACACTGATGATCCACCTACAAATGTGAACTGACGTTCAAAAATAAAACATTTGAAAACGGACCATTTTCCACATTTCTGAAGCATGACGTAATGGGGGGGTGTTATCTCTTTTGTCGAAAATCAGCCGTTTTTGCTCGAACATTAAATGCCTCCAAATGGTATTTAATTAACTTCCCGGGGTGAAGAAACCCTTTTTGAGAACTCAGAGTGAGTAAATTGGCCATTTTCATGCACTTTTAACTATTCCATAAATCTTGTGTTTTGGGCCCCTGGAAGCATGAAAATCACTTTAAACATGCTAATTTTAGCTCTAACACTGATGATCCACCTACAAATGTGAACTGACGTTCAAAAATAAAACATTTGAAAACGGACCATTTTCCACATTTCTGAGGCATGACGTAATGGGGGGGTGTTATCTCTTTTGTCGAAAATCAGCCGTTTTTGCTCGAACATTAAATGCCTCCAAATGGTATTTAATTAACTTCCCGGGGTGAAGAAACCCTTTTTGAGAACTCAGAGTGAGTAAATTGGCCATTTTCATGCACTTTTAACCATTCCATAAATCTTGTGTTTTGGGCCCCTGGAAGCATGAAAATCACTTTAAACATGCTAATTTTAGCTCTAACACTGATGATCCACCTACAAATGTGAACTGACGTTCAAAAATAAAACATTTGAAAACGGACCATTTTCCACATTTCTGAAGCATGACGTAATGGGGGGGTGTTATCTCTTTTGTCGAAAATCAGCCGTTTTTGCTCTAACATTAAATGCCTCCAAATGGTATTTAATTAACTTCCCGGGGTGAAGAAACCCTTTTTGAGAACTCAGAGTGAGTAAATTGGCCATTTTCATGCACTTTTAACCATTCCATAAATCTTGTGTTTTGGGCCCCAAGAAGCATGAAAATCACTTTAAACATGCTAATTTTAGCTCTAACACTGATGATCCACCTACAAATGTGAACTGACGTTCAAAGATAAAACATTTGAAAACGGACCATTTTCCACATTTCTGAAGCATGACGTAATGGGGGGGTGTTATCTCTTTTGTCGAAAATCAGCCGTTTTTGCTCGAACATTAAATGCCTCCAAATGGTATTTAATTAACTTCCCGAGCCCCTGGAAGCATGAAAATCACTTTAAACATGCTAATTTTAGCTCTAACACTGATGATCCACCTACAAATGTGAACTGACGTTCAAAAATAAAACATTTGAAAACGGACCATTTTCCACATTTCTGAAGCATGACGTAATGGGGGGGTGTTATCTCTTTTGTCGAAAATCAGCCGTTTTTGCTCTAACATTAAATGCCTCCAAATGGTATTTAATTAACTTCCCGGGGTGAAGAAACCCTTTTTGAGAACTCAGAGTGAGTAAATTGGCCATTTTCATGCACTTTTAACCATTCCATAAATCTTGTGTTTTGGGCCCCTGGAAGCATGAAAATCACTTTCAACATGCTAATTTTAGCTCTAACACTGATGATCCACCTACAAATGTGAACTGACGTTCAAAAATAAAACATTTGAAAACGGACCATTTTCCACATTTCTGAAGCATGACGTAATGGGGGGGTGTTATCTCTTTTGTCGAAAATCAGCCGTTTTTGCTCTAACATTAAATGCCTCCAAATGGTATTTAATTAACTTCCCGAGCCCCTGGAAGCATGAAAATCACTTTAAACATGCTAATTTTAGCTCTAACACCGATGATCCACCTACAAATGTGAACTGACGTTCAAAAATAAAACATTTGAAAACGGACCATTTTCCACATTTCTGAAGCATGACGTAATGGGGGGGTGTTATCTCTTTTGTCGAAAATCAGCCGTTTTTGCTCGAACATTAAATGCCTCCAAATGCTATTTAATTAACTTCCCGGGGTGAAGAAACCCTTTTTGAGAACTCAGAGTGAGTAAATTGGCCATTTTCATGCACTTTTAACCATTCCATAAATCTTGTGTTTTGGGCCCCTGGAAGCATGAAAATCACTTTAAACATGCTAATTTTAGCTCTAACACTGATGATCCACGTACAAATGTGAACTGACGTTCAAAAATAAAACATTTGAAAACGGACCATTTTCCACATTCTGAAGCATGACGTAATGGGGGGGTGTTATCTCTTTTGTCGAAAATCAGCCGTTTTTGCTCGAACATTAAATGCCTCCAAATGGTATTTAATTAACTTCCCGGGGTGAAGACACCCTTTTTGAGAACTCAGAGTGAGTAAATTGGCCATTTTCATGCACTTTTCACCATTCCATAAATCTTGTGTTTTGGGCCCCTGGAAGCATGAAAATCACTTTAAACATGCTAATTTTAGCTCTAACACTGATGATCCACCTACAAATGTGAACTGACGTTCAAAAATAAAACATTTGAAAACGGACCATTTTCCACATTTCTGAAGCATGACGTAATGGGGGGGTGTTATCTCTTTTGTCGAAAATCAGCCGTTTTTGCTCGAACATTAAATGCCTCCAAATGGTATTTAATTAACTTCCCGGGGTGAAGAAACCCTTTTTGAGAACTCAGAGTGAGTAAATTGGCCATTTTCATGCACTTTTAACCATTCCATAAATCTTGTGGTTTGGGCCCCTGGAAGCATGAAAATCACTTTAAACATGCTAATTTTAGCTCTAACACTGATGATCCACCTACAAATGTGAACTGACGTTCAAAAATAAAACATTTGCAAACGGACCATTTTCCACATTTCTGAAGCATGACGTAATGGGGGGGTGTTATCTCTTTTGTCGAAAATCAGCCGTTTTTGCTCGAACATTAAATGCCTCCAAATGGTATTTAATTAACTTCCCGGGGTAAAGAAACCCTTTTTGAGAACTCAGAGTGTGTAAATTGGCCATTTTCATGCACTTTTAACCATTCCATAAATCTTGTGTTTTGGGCCCCTGGAAGCATGAAAATCACTTTAAACATGCTAATTTTAGCTCTAACACTGATGATCCACCTACAAATGTGAACTGACGTTCAAAAATAAAACATTTGAAAACGGACCATTTTCCACATTTCTGAAGCATGACGTAATGGGGGGGTGTTATCTCTTTTGTCGAAAATCAGCCGTTTTTGCTCGAACATTAAATGCCTCCAAATGGTATTTAATTAACTTCCCGGGGTGAAGAAACCCTTTTTGAGAACTCAGAGTGAGTAAATTGGCCATTTTCATGCACTTTTAACCATTCCATAAATCTTGTGTTTTGGGCCCCTGGAAGCATGAAAATCACTTTAAACATGCTAATTTTAGCTCTAACACTGATGATCCACCTACAAATGTGAACTGACGTTCAAAAATAAAACATTTGAAAACGGACCATTTTCCACATTTCTGAAGCATGACGTAATGGGGGGGTGTTATCTCTTTTGTCGAAAATCAGCCGTTTTTGCTCGAACATTAAATGCCTCCAAATGGTATTTAATTAACTTCCCGGGGTGAAGAAACCCTTTTTGAGAACTCAGAGTGAGTAAATTGGCCATTTTCATGCACTTTTAACCATTCCATAAATCTTGTGTTTTGGGCCCCTGGAAGCATGAAAATCACTTTAAACATGCTAATTTTAGCTCTAACACTGATGATCCACCTACAAATGTGAACTGACGTTCAAAAATAAAACATTTGAAAACGGACCATTTTCCACATTTCTGAAGCATGACGTAATGGGGGGGGTGTTATCTCTTTTGTCGAAAATCAGCCGTTTTTGCTCGAACATTAAATGCCTCCAAATGGTATTTAATTAACTTCCCGAGCCCCTGGAAGCATGAAAATCACTTTAAACATGCTAATTTTAGCTCTAACACTGATGATCCACCTACAAATGTGAACTGACGTTCAAAAATAAAACATTTGAAAACGGACCATTTTCCACATTTCTGAAGCATGACGTAATGGGGGGTGTTATCTCTTTTGTCGAAAATCAGCCGTTTTTGCTCGAACATTAAATGCCTCCAAATGGTATTTAATTAACTTCCCGGGGTGAAGAAACCCTTTTTGAGAACTCAGAGTGAGTAAATTGGCCATTTTCATGCACTTTTAACCATTCCATAAATCTTGTGTTTTGGGCCCCTGGAAGCATGAAAATCACTTTAAACATGCTAATTTTAGCTCTAACACTGATGATCCACCTACAAATGTGAACTGACGTTCAAAAATAAAACATTTGAAAACGGACCATTTTCCACATTTCTGAAGCATGACGTAATGGGGGGGTGTTATCTCTTTTGTCGAAAATCAGCCGTTTTTGCTCGAACATTAAATGCCTCCAAATGGTATTTAATTAACTTCCCGAGCCCCTGGAAGCATGAAAATCACTTTAAACATGCTAATTTTAGCTCTAACACTGATGATCCACCTACAAATGTGAACTGACGTTCAAAAATAAAACATTTGAAAACGGACCATTTTCCACATTTCTGAAGCATGACGTAATGGGGGGGGTGTTATCTCTTTTGTCGAAAATCAGCCGTTTTTGCTCGAACATTAAATGCCTCCAAATGGTATTTAATTAACTTCCCGAGCCCCTGGAAGCATGAAAATCACTTTAAACATGCTAATTTTAGCTCTAACACTGATGATCCACCTACAAATGTGAACTGACGTTCAAAAATAAAACATTTGAAAACTGACCATTTTCCACATTTCTGAAGCATGACGTAATGGGGGGGTGTTATCTCTTTTGTCGAAAATCAGCCGTTTTTGCTCGAACATTAAATGCCTCCAAATGGTATTTAATTGACTTCCCGGGGTGAAGAAACCCTTTTTGAGAACTCAGAGTGAGTAAATTGGCCATTTTCATGCACTTTTAACCATTCCATAAATCTTGTGTTTTGGGCCCCTGGAAGCATGAAAATCACTTTAAACATGCTAATTTTAGCTCTAACACTGATGATCCACCTACAAATGTGAACTGACGTTCAAAAATAAAACATTTGAAAACGGACCATTTTCCACATTTCTGAAGCATGACGTAATGGGGGGGTGTTATCTCTTTTGTCGAAAATCAGCCGTTTTTGCTCGAACATTAAACGCCTCCAAATGGTATTTAATTAACTTCCCGGGGTGAAGAAACCCTTTTTGAGAACTCAGAGTGAGTAAATTGGCCATTTTCATGCACTTTTAACCATTCCATAAATCTTGTGTTTTGGGCCCCTGGAAGCATGAAAATCACTTTAAACATGCTAATTTTAGCTCTAACACTGATGATCCACGTACAAATGTGAACTGACGTTCAAAAATAAAACATTTGAAAACGGACCATTTTCCACATTTCTGAAGCATGACGTAATGGGGGGGTGTTATCTCTTTTGTCGAAAATCAGCCGTTTTTGCTCGAACATTAAATGCCTCCAAATGGTATTTAATTAACTTCCCGAGCCCCTGGAAGCATGAAAATCACTTTAAACATGCTAATTTTAGCTCTAACACTGATGATCCACCTACAAATGTGAACTGACGTTCAAAAATAAAACATTTGAAAACGGACCATTTTCCACATTTCTGAAGCATGACGTAATGGGGGGGTGTTATCTCTTTTGTCGAAAATCAGCCGTTTTCGCTCGAACATTAAATGCCTCCAAATGGTATTTAATTAACTTCCCGAGCCACTGGAAGCATGAAAATCACTTTAAACATGCTAATTTTAGCTCTAACACTGATGATCCACCTACAAATGTGAACTGACGTTCAAAAATAAAACATTTGAAAACGGACCATTTTCCACATTTCTGACGCATGACGTAATGGGGGGGTGTTATCTCTTTTGTCGAAAATCAGCCGTTTTTGCTCGAACATTAAATGCCTCCAAATGGTATTTAATTAACTTCCCGGGGTGAAGAAACCCTTTTTGAGAACTCAGAGTGAGTAAATTGGCCATTTTCATGCACTTTTAACCATTCCATAAATCTTGTGTTTTGGGCCCCTGGAAGTATGAAAATCACTTTAAACATGCTAATTTTAGCTCTAACACTGATGATCCACCTACAAATGTGAACTGACGTTCAAAAATAAAACATTTGAAAACGGACCATTTTCCACATTTCTGAAGCATGACGTAATGGGGGGGTGTTATCTCTTTTGTCGAAAATCAGCCGTTTTTGCTCGAACATTAAATGCCTCCAAATGGTATTTAATTAACTTCCCGGGGTGAAGAAACCCTTTTTGAGAACTCAGAGTGAGTAAATTGGCCATTTTCATGCACTTTTAACCATTCCATAAATCTTGTGTTTTGGGCCCCTGGAAGCATGAAAATCACTTTAAACATGCTAATTTTAGCTCTAACACTGATGATCCACGTACAAATGTGAACTGACGTTCAAAAATAAAACATTTGAAAACGGACCATTTTCCACATTTCTGAAGCATGACGTAATGGGGGGGTGTTATCTCTTTTGTCGAAAATCAGCCGTTTTTGCTCGAACATTAAATGCCTCCAAATGGTATTTAATTAACTTCCCGGGGTGAAGAAACCCTTTTTGAGAACTCAGAGTGAGTAAATTGGCCATTTTCATGCACTTTTAACCATTCCATAAATCTTGTGTTTTGGGCCCCTGGAAGCATGAAAATCACTTTAAACATGCTAATTTTAGCTCTAACACTGATGATCCACCTACAAATGTGAACTGACGTTCAAAAATAAAACATTTGAAAACGGACCATTTTCCACATTTCTGAAGCATGACGTAATGGGGGGGTGTTATCTCTTTTGTCGAAAATCAGCCGTTTTTGCTCGAACATTAAATGCCTCCAAATGGTATTTAATTAACTTCCCGGGGTGAAGAAACCCTTTTTGAGAACTCAGAGTGAGTAAATTGGCCATTTTCATGCACTTTTAACCATTCCATAAATCTTGTGTTTTGGGCCCCTGGAAGCATGAAAATCACTTTAAACATGCTAATTTTAGCTCTAACACTGATGATCCACCTACAAATGTGAACTGACGTTCAAAAATAAAACATTTGAAAACGGACCATTTTCCACATTTCTGAAGCATGACGTAATGGGGGGGGTGTTATCTCTTTTGTCGAAAATCAGCCGTTTTTGCTCGAACATTAAATGCCTCCAAATGGTATTTAATTAACTTCCCGAGCCCCTGGAAGCATGAAAATCACTTTAAACATGCTAATTTTAGCTCTAACACTGATGATCCACCTACAAATGTGAACTGACGTTCAAAAATAAAACATTTGAAAACGGACCATTTTCCACATTTCTGAAGCATGACGTAATGGGGGGTGTTATCTCTTTTGTCGAAAATCAGCCGTTTTTGCTCGAACATTAAATGCCTCCAAATGGTATTTAATTAACTTCCCGGGGTGAAGAAACCCTTTTTGAGAACTCAGAGTGAGTAAATTGGCCATTTTCATGCACTTTTAACCATTCCATAAATCTTGTGTTTTGGGCCCCTGGAAGCATGAAAATCACTTTAAACATGCTAATTTTAGCTCTAACACTGATGATCCACCTACAAATGTGAACTGACGTTCAAAAATAAAACATTTGAAAACGGACCATTTTCCACATTTCTGAAGCATGACGTAATGGGGGGGTGTTATCTCTTTTGTCGAAAATCAGCCGTTTTTGCTCGAACATTAAATGCCTCCAAATGGTATTTAATTAACTTCCCGAGCCCCTGGAAGCATGAAAATCACTTTAAACATGCTAATTTTAGCTCTAACACTGATGATCCACCTACAAATGTGAACTGACGTTCAAAAATAAAACATTTGAAAACGGACCATTTTCCACATTTCTGAAGCATGACGTAATGGGGGGGGTGTTATCTCTTTTGTCGAAAATCAGCCGTTTTTGCTCGAACATTAAATGCCTCCAAATGGTATTTAATTAACTTCCCGAGCCCCTGGAAGCATGAAAATCACTTTAAACATGCTAATTTTAGCTCTAACACTGATGATCCACCTACAAATGTGAACTGACGTTCAAAAATAAAACATTTGAAAACTGACCATTTTCCACATTTCTGAAGCATGACGTAATGGGGGGGTGTTATCTCTTTTGTCGAAAATCAGCCGTTTTTGCTCGAACATTAAATGCCTCCAAATGGTATTTAATTGACTTCCCGGGGTGAAGAAACCCTTTTTGAGAACTCAGAGTGAGTAAATTGGCCATTTTCATGCACTTTTAACCATTCCATAAATCTTGTGTTTTGGGCCCCTGGAAGCATGAAAATCACTTTAAACATGCTAATTTTAGCTCTAACACTGATGATCCACCTACAAATGTGAACTGACGTTCAAAAATAAAACATTTGAAAACGGACCATTTTCCACATTTCTGAAGCATGACGTAATGGGGGGGTGTTATCTCTTTTGTCGAAAATCAGCCGTTTTTGCTCGAACATTAAACGCCTCCAAATGGTATTTAATTAACTTCCCGGGGTGAAGAAACCCTTTTTGAGAACTCAGAGTGAGTAAATTGGCCATTTTCATGCACTTTTAACCATTCCATAAATCTTGTGTTTTGGGCCCCTGGAAGCATGAAAATCACTTTAAACATGCTAATTTTAGCTCTAACACTGATGATCCACGTACAAATGTGAACTGACGTTCAAAAATAAAACATTTGAAAACGGACCATTTTCCACATTTCTGAAGCATGACGTAATGGGGGGGTGTTATCTCTTTTGTCGAAAATCAGCCGTTTTTGCTCGAACATTAAATGCCTCCAAATGGTATTTAATTAACTTCCCGAGCCCCTGGAAGCATGAAAATCACTTTAAACATGCTAATTTTAGCTCTAACACTGATGATCCACCTACAAATGTGAACTGACGTTCAAAAATAAAACATTTGAAAACGGACCATTTTCCACATTTCTGAAGCATGACGTAATGGGGGGGTGTTATCTCTTTTGTCGAAAATCAGCCGTTTTCGCTCGAACATTAAATGCCTCCAAATGGTATTTAATTAACTTCCCGAGCCACTGGAAGCATGAAAATCACTTTAAACATGCTAATTTTAGCTCTAACACTGATGATCCACCTACAAATGTGAACTGACGTTCAAAAATAAAACATTTGAAAACGGACCATTTTCCACATTTCTGACGCATGACGTAATGGGGGGGTGTTATCTCTTTTGTCGAAAATCAGCCGTTTTTGCTCGAACATTAAATGCCTCCAAATGGTATTTAATTAACTTCCCGGGGTGAAGAAACCCTTTTTGAGAACTCAGAGTGAGTAAATTGGCCATTTTCATGCACTTTTAACCATTCCATAAATCTTGTGTTTTGGGCCCCTGGAAGTATGAAAATCACTTTAAACATGCTAATTTTAGCTCTAACACTGATGATCCACCTACAAATGTGAACTGACGTTCAAAAATAAAACATTTGAAAACGGACCATTTTCCACATTTCTGAAGCATGACGTAATGGGGGGGTGTTATCTCTTTTGTCGAAAATCAGCCGTTTTTGCTCGAACATTAAATGCCTCCAAATGGTATTTAATTAACTTCCCGGGGTGAAGAAACCCTTTTTGAGAACTCAGAGTGAGTAAATTGGCCATTTTCATGCACTTTTAACCATTCCATAAATCTTGTGTTTTGGGCCCCTGGAAGCATGAAAATCACTTTAAACATGCTAATTTTAGCTCTAACACTGATGATCCACGTACAAATGTGAACTGACGTTCAAAAATAAAACATTTGAAAACGGACCATTTTCCACATTTCTGAAGCATGACGTAATGGGGGGGTGTTATCTCTTTTGTCGAAAATCAGCCGTTTTTGCTCGAACATTAAATGCCTCCAAATGGTATTTAATTAACTTCCCGGGGTGAAGAAACCCTTTTTGAGAACTCAGAGTGAGTAAATTGGCCATTTTCATGCACTTTTAACCATTCCATAAATCTTGTGTTTTGGGCCCCTGGAAGCATGAAAATCACTTTAAACATGCTAATTTTAGCTCTAACACTGATGATCCACCTACAAATGTGAACTGACGTTCAAAAATAAAACATTTGAAAACGGACCATTTTCCACATTTCTGAAGCATGACGTAATGGAGGGGTGTTATCTCTTTTGTCGAAAATCAGCCGTTTTTGCTCGAACATTAAATGCCTCCAAATGGTATTTAATTAACTTCCCGGGGTGAAGAAACCCTTTTTGAGAACTCAGAGTGAGTAAATTGGCCATTTTCATGCACTTTTAACCATTCCATAAATCTTGTGTTTTGGGCCCCTGGAAGCATGAAAATCACTTTAAACATGCTAATTTTAGCTCTAACACTGATGATCCACCTACAAATGTGAACTGACGTTCAAAAATAAAACATTTGAAAACGGACCATTTTCCACATTTCTGAAGCATGACGTAATGGGGGGGTGTTATCTCTTTTGTCGAAAATCAGCCGTTTTTGCTCGAACATTAAATGCCTCCAAATGGTATTTAATTAACTTCCCGGGGTGAAGAAACCCTTTTTGAGAACTCAGAGTGAGTAAATTGGCCATTTTCATGCACTTTTAACCATTCTATAAATCTTGTGTTTTGGGCCCCTGGAAGCATGAAAATCACTTTAAACATGCTAATTTTAGCTCTAACACTGATGATCCACCTACAAATGTGAACTGACGTTCAAAAATAAAACATTTGAAAACGGACCATTTTCCACATTTCTGAAGCATGACGTAATGGGGGGGTGTTATCTCTTTTGTCGAAAATCAGCCGTTTTTGCTCGAACATTAAATGCCTCCAAATGGTATTTAATTAACTTCCCGAGCCCCTGGAAGCATGAAAATCACTTTAAACATGCTAATTTTAGCTCTAACACTGATGATCCACCTACAAATGTGAACTGACGTTCAAAAATAAAACATTTGAAAACGGACCATTTTCCACATTTCTGAAGCATGACGTAATGGGGGGTGTTATCTCTTTTGTCGAAAATCAGCCGTTTTTGCTCGAACATTAAATGCCTCCAAATGGTATTTAATTAACTTCCCGAGCCCCTGGAAGCATGAAAATCACTTTAAACATGCTAATTTTAGCTCTAACACTGATGATCCACCTACAAATGTGAACTGACGTTCAAAAATAAAACATTTGAAAACGGACCATTTTCCACATTTCTGAAGCATGACGTAATGGGGGGGTGTTATCTCTTTTGTCGAAAATCAGCCGTTTTTGCTCGAACATTAAATGCCTCCAAATGGTATTTAATTAACTTCCCGGGGTGAAGAACCCCTTTTTGAGAACTCAGAGTGAGTAAATTGGCCATTTTCATGCACTTTTAACCATTCCATAAATCTTGTGTTTTGGGCCCCTGGAAGCATGAAAATCACTTTAAACATGCTAATTTTAGCTCTAACACTGATGATCCACCTACAAATGTGAACTGACGTTCAAAAATAAAACATTTGAAAACGGACCATTTTCCACATTTCTGAAGCATGACGTAATGGGGGGGTGTTATCTCTTTTGTCGAAAATCAGCCGTTTTTGCTCGAACATTAAATGCCTCCAAATGGTATTTAATTAACTTCCCGGGGTGAAGAAACCCTTTTTGAGAACTCAGAGTGAGTAAATTGGCCATTTTCATGCACTTTTAACCATTCCATAAATCTTGTGTTTTGGGCCCCTGGAAGCATGAAAATCACTTTAAACATGCTAATTTTAGCTCTAACACTGATGATCCACCTACAAATGTGAACTGACGTTCAAAAATAAAACATTTGAAAACGGACCATTTTCCACATTTCTGAAGCATGACGTAATGGGGGGGTGTTATCTCTTTTGTCGAAAATCAGCCGTTTTTGCTCGAACATTAAATGCCTCCAAATGGTATTTAATTAACTTCCCGGGGTGAAGAAACCCTTTTTGAGAACTCAGAGTGAGTAAATTGGCCATTTTCATGCACTTTTAACCATTCCATAAATCTTGTGTTTTGGGCCCCTGGAAGCATGAAAATCACTTTAAACATGCTAATTTTAGCTCTAACACTGATGATCCACCTACAAATGTGAACTGACGTTCAAAAATAAAACATTTGAAAACGGACCATTTTCCACATTTCTGAAGCATGACGTAATGGGGGGGGTGTTATCTCTTTTGTCGAAAATCAGCCGTTTTTGCTCGAACATTAAATGCCTCCAAATGGTATTTAATTAACTTCCCGAGCCCCTGGAAGCATGAAAATCACTTTAAACATGCTAATTTTAGCTCTAACACTGATGATCCACCTACAAATGTGAACTGACGTTCAAAAATAAAACATTTGAAAACGGACCATTTTCCACATTTCTGAAGCATGACGTAATGGGGGGGTGTTATCTCTTTTGTCGAAAATCAGCCGTTTTTGCTCGAACATTAAATGCCTCCAAATGGTATTTAATTAACTTCCCGGGGTGAAGAAACCCTTTTTGAGAACTCAGAGTGAGTAAATTGGCCATTTTCATGCACTTTTAACCATTCCATAAATCTTGTGTTTTGGGCCCCTGGAAGCATGAAAATCACTTTAAACATGCTAATTTTAGCTCTAACACTGATGATCCACCTACAAATGTGAACTGACGTTCAAAAATAAAACATTTGAAAACGGACCATTTTCCACATTTCTGAAGCATGACGTAATGGGGGGGTGTTATCTCTTTTGTCGAAAATCAGCCGTTTTTGCTCGAACATTAAATGCCTCCAAATGGTATTTAATTAACTTCCCGGGGTGAAGAAACCCTTTTTGAGAACTCAGAGTGAGTAAATTGGCCATTTTCATGCACTTTTAACCATTCCATAAATCTTGTGTTTTGGGCCCCTGGAAGCATGAAAATCACTTTAAACATGCTAATTTTAGCTCTAACACTGATGATCCACCTACAAATGTGAACTGACGTTCAAAAATAAAACATTTGAAAACGGACCATTTTCCACATTTCTGAAGCATGACGTAATGGGGGGGTGTTATCTCTTTTGTCGAAAATCAGCCGTTTTTGCTCGAACATTAAATGCCTCCAAATGGTATTTAATTAACTTCCCGGGGTGAAGAAACCCTTTTTGAGAACTCAGAGTGAGTAAATTGGCCATTTTCATGCACTTTTAACCATTCCATAAATCTTGTGTTTTGGGCCCCTGGAAGCATGAAAATCACTTTAAACATGCTAATTTTAGCTCTAACACTGATGATCCACCTACAAATGTGAACTGACGTTCAAAAATAAAACATTTGAAAACGGACCATTTTCCACATTTCTGAAGCATGACGTAATGGGGGGGTGTTATCTCTTTTGTCGAAAATCAGCCGTTTTTGCTCGAACATTAAATGCCTCCAAATGGTATTTAATTAACTTCCCAAACCCCTGGAAGCATGAAAATCACTTTAAACATGCTAATTTTAGCTCTAACACTGATGATCCACCTACAAATGTGAACTGAAGTTCAAAAATAAAACATTTGAAAACGGACCATTTTCCACATTTCTGAAGCATGACGTAATGGGGGGGTGTTATCTCTTTTGTCGAAAATCAGCCGTTTTTGCTCGAACATTAAATGCCTCCAAATGGTATTTAATTAACTTCCCGGGGTGAAGAAACCCTTTTTGAGAACTCAGAGTGAGTAAATTGGCCATTTTCATGCACTTTTAACCATTCCATAAATCTTGTGTTTTGGGCCCCTGGAAGCATGAAAATCACTTTAAACATGCTAATTTTAGCTCTAACACTGATGATCCACCTACAAATGTGAACTGACGTTCAAAAATAAAACATTTGAAAACGGACCATTTTCCACATTTCTGAAGCATGACGTAATGGGGGGGTGTTATCTCTTTTGTCGAAAATCAGCCGTTTTTGCTCGAACATTAAATGCCTCCAAATGGTATTTAATTAACTTCCCGAGCCCCTGGAAGCATGAAAATCACTTTAAACATGCTAATTTTAGCTCTAACACTGATGATCCACCTACAAATGTGAACTGACGTTCAAAAATAAAACATTTGAAAACGGACCATTTTCCACATTTCTGAAGCATGACGTAATGGGGGGGTGTTATCTCTTTTGTCGAAAATCAGCCGTTTTTGCTCGAACATTAAATGCCTCCAAATGGTATTTAATTAACTTCCCGGGGTGAAGAAACCCTTTTTGAGAACTCAGAGTGAGTAAATTGGCCATTTTTATGCACTTTTAACCATTCCATAAATCTTGTGTTTTGGGCCCCTGGAAGCATGAAAATCACTTTAAACATGCTAATTTTAGCTCTAACACTGATGATCCACCTACAAATGTGAACTGACGTTCAAAAATAAAACATTTGAAAACGGACCATTTTCCACATTTCTGAAGCATGACGTAATGGGGGGGTGTTATCTCTTTTGTCGAAAATCAGCCGTTTTTGCTCGAACATTAAATGCCTCCAAATGGTATTTAATTAACTTCCCGAGCCCCTGGAAGCATGAAAATCACTTTAAACATGCTAATTTTAGCTCTAACACTGATGATCCACCTACAAATGTGAACTGACGTTCAAAAATAAAACATTTGAAAACGGACCATTTTCCACATTTCTGAAGCATGACGTAATGGGGGGGTGTTATCTCTTTTGTCGAAAATCAGCCGTTTTTGCTCGAACATTAAATGCCTCCAAATGGTATTTAATTAACTTCCCGAGCCCCTGGAAGCATGAAAATCACTTTAAACATGCTAATTTTAGCTCTAACACTGATGATCCACCTACAAATGTGAACTGACGTTCAAAAATAAAACATTTGAAAACGGACCATTTTCCACATTTCTGAAGCATGACGTAATGGGGGGGTGTTATCTCTTTTGTCGAAAATCAGCCGTTTTTGCTCGAACATTAAATGCCTCCAAATGGTATTTAATTAACTTCCCGGGGTGAAGAAACCCTTTTTGAGAACTCAGAGTGAGTAAATTGGCCATTTTCATGCACTTTTAACCATTCCATAAATCTTGTGTTTTGGGCCCCTGGAAGCATGAAAATCACTTTAAACATGCTAATTTTAGCTCTAACACTGATGATCCACCTACAAATGTGAACTGACGTTCAAAAATAAAACATTTGAAAACGGACCATTTTCCACATTTCTGAAGCATGACGTAATGGGGGGGTGTTATCTCTTTTGTCGAAAATCAGCCGTTTTTGCTCGAACATTAAATGCCTCCAAATGGTATTTAATTAACTTCCCGGGGTGAAGAAACCCTTTTTGAGAACTCAGAGTGAGTAAATTGGCCATTTTCATGCACTGTTAACCATTCCATAAATCTTGTGTTTTGGGCCCCTGGAAGCATGAAAATCACTTTAAACATGCTAATTTTAGCTCTAACACTGATGATCCACCTACAAATGTGAACTGACGTTCAAAAATAAAACATTTGAAAACGGACCATTTTCCACATTTCTGAAGCATGACGTAATGGGGGGGTGTTATCTCTTTTGTCGAAAATCAGCCGTTTTTGCTTGAACATTAAATGCCTCCAAATGGTATTTAATTAACTTCCCGAGCCCCTGGAAGCATGAAAATCACTTTAAACATGCTAATTTTAGCTCTAACACTGATGATCCACCTACAAATGTGAACTGACGTTCAAAAATAAAACATTTGAAAACGGACCATTTTCCACATTTCTGAAGCATGACGTAATGGGGGGGTGTTATCTCTTTTCTCGAAAATCAGCCGTTTTTGCTCGAACATTAAATGCCTCCAAATGGTATTTAATTAACTTCCCGGGGTGAAGAAACCCTTTTTGAGAACTCAGAGTGAGTAAATTGGCCATTTTCATGCACTTTTAACCATTCCATAAATCTTGTGTTTTGGGCCCCTGGAAGCATGAAAATCACTTTAAACATGCTAATTTTAGCTCTAACACTGATGATCCACCTACAAATGTGAACTGACGTTCAAAAATAAAACATTTGAAAACGGACCATTTTCCACATTTCTGAAGCATGACGTAATGGGGGGGTGTTATCTCTTTTGTCGAAAATCAGCCGTTTTTGCTCGAACATTAAATGCCTCCAAATGGTATTTAATTAACTTCCCGGGGTGAAGAAACCCTTTTTGAGAACTCAGAGTGAGTAAATTGGCCATTTTCATGCACTTTTAACCATTCCATAAATCTTGTGTTTTGGGCCCCTGGAAGCATGAAAATCACTTTAAACATGCTAATTTTAGCTCTAACACTGATGATCCACCTACAAATGTGAACTGACGTTCAAAAATAAAACATTTGAAAACGGACCATTTTCCACATTTCTGAAGCATGACGTAATGGGGGGGTGTTATCTCTTTTGTCGAAAATCAGCTGTTTTTGCTCGAACATTAAATGCCTCCAAATGGTATTTAATTAACTTCCCGAGCCCCTGGAAGCATGAAAATCACTTTAAACATGCTAATTTTAGCTCTAACACTGATGATCCACCTACAAATGTGAACTGACGTTCAAAAATAAAACATTTGAAAACGGACCATTTTCCACATTTCTGACGCATGACGTAATGGGGGGGTGTTATCTCTTTTGTCGAAAATCAGCCGTTTTTGCTCGAACATTAAATGCCTCCAAATGGTATTTAATTAACTTCCCGGGGTGAAGAAACCCTTTTTGAGAACTCAGAGTGAGTAAATTGGCCATTTTCATGCACTTTTAACCATTCCATAAATCTTGTGTTTTGGGCCCCTGGAAGCATGAAAATCACTTTAAACATGCTAATTTTAGCTCTAACACTGATGATCCACCTACAAATGTGAACTGACGTTCAAAAATAAAACATTTGAAAATGGACCATTTTCCACATTTCTGAAGCATGACGTAATGGGGGGGTGTTATCTCTTTTGTCGAAAATCAGCAGTTTTTGCTCGAACATTAAATGCCTCCAAATGGTATTTAATTAACTTCCCGGGGTGAAGAAACCCTTTTTGAGAACTCAGAGTGAGTAAATTGGCCATTTTCATGCACTTTTAACCATTCCATAAATCTTGTGTTTTGGGCCCCTGGAAGCATGAAAATCACTTTAAACATGCTAATTTTAGCTCTAACACTGATGATCCACCTACAAATGTGAACTGACGTTCAAAAATAAAACATTTGAAAACGGACCATTTTCCACATTTCTGAAGCATGACGTAATGGGGGGGTGTTATCTCTTTTGTCGAAAATCAGCCGTTTTTGCTCGAACATTAAATGCCTCCAAATGGTATTTAATTAACTTCCCGGGGTGAAGAAACCCTTTTTGAGAACTCAGAGTGAGTAAATTGGCCATTTTCATGCACTTTTAACCATTCCATAAATCTTGTGTTTTGGGCCCCTGGAAGCATGAAAATCACTTTAAACATGCTAATTTTAGCTCTAACACTGATGATCCACCTACAAATGTGAACTGACGTTCAAAAATAAAACATTTGAAAACGGACCATTTTCCACATTTCTGAAGCATGACGTAATGGGGGGGTGTTATCTCTTTTGTCGAAAATCAGCCGTTTTTGCTCGAACATTAAATGCCTCCAAATGGTATTTAATTAACTTCCCGAGCCCCTGGAAGCATGAAAATCACTTTAAACATGCTAATTTTAGCTCTAACACTGATGATCCACCTACAAATGTGAACTGAAGTTCAAAAATAAAACATTTGAAAACGGACCATTTTCCACATTTCTGAAGCATGACGTAATGGGGGGGTGTTATCTCTTTTGTCGAAAATCAGCCGTTTTTGCTCGAACATTAAATGCCTCCAAATGGTATTTAATTAACTTCCCGGGGTGAAGAAACCCTTTTTGAGAACTCAGAGTGAGTAAATTGGCCATTTTCATGCACTTTTAACCATTCCATAAATCTTGTGTTTTGGGCCCCTGGAAGCATGAAAATCACTTTAAACATGCTAATTTTAGCTCTAACACTGATGATCCACCTACAAATGTGAACTGACGTTCAAAAATAAAACATTTGAAAACGGACCATTTTCCACATTTCTGAAGCATGACGTAATGGGGGGGTGTTATCTCTTTTGTCGAAAATCAGCCGTTTTTGCTCGAACATTAAATGCCTCCAAATGGTATTTAATTAACTTCCCGAGCCCCTGGAAGCATGAAAATCACTTTAAACATGCTAATTTTAGCTCTAACACTGATGATCCACCTACAAATGTGAACTGACGTTCAAAAATAAAACATTTGAAAACGGACCATTTTCCACATTTCTGAAGCATGACGTAATGGGGGGGTGTTATCTCTTTTGTCGAAAATCAGCCGTTTTTGCTCGAACATTAAATGCCTCCAAATGGTATTTAATTAACTTCCCGGGGTGAAGAAACCCTTTTTGAGAACTCAGAGTGAGTAAATTGGCCATTTTCATGCACTTTTAACCATTCCATAAATCTTGTGTTTTGGGCCCCTGGAAGCATGAAAATCACTTTAAACATGCTAATTTTAGCTCTAACACTGATGATCCACCTACAAATGTGAACTGACGTTCAAAAATAAAACATTTGAAAACGGACCATTTTCCACATTTCTGAAGCATGACGTAATGGGGGGGGTGTTATCTCTTTTGTCGAAAATCAGCCGTTTTTGCTCGAACATTAAATGCCTCCAAATGGTATTTAATTAACTTCCCGAGCCCCTGGAAGCATGAAAATCACTTTAAACATGCTAATTTTAGCTCTAACACTGATGATCCACCTACAAATGTGAACTGACGTTCAAAAATAAAACATTTGAAAACGGACCATTTTCCACATTTCTGAAGCATGACGTAATGGGGGGGTGTTATCTCTTTTGTCGAAAATCAGCCGTTTTTGCTCGAACATTAAATGCCTCCAAATGGTATTTAATTAACTTCCCGAGCCCCTGGAAGCATGAAAATCACTTTAAACATGCTAATTTTAGCTCTAACACTGATGATCCACCTACAAATGTGAACTGACGTTCAAAAATAAAACATTTGAAAACGGACCATTTTCCACATTTCTGAAGCATGACGTAATGGGGGGGTGTTATCTCTTTTGTCGAAAATCAGCCGTTTTTGCTCGAACATTAAATGCCTCCAAATGGTATTTAATTAACTTCCCGGGGTGAAGAAACCCTTTTTGAGAACTCAGAGTGAGTAAATTGGCCATTTTCATGCACTTTTAACCATTCCATAAATCTTGTGTTTTGGGCCCCTGGAAGCATGAAAATCACTTTAAACATGCTAATTTTAGCTCTAACACTGATGATCCACCTACAAATGTGAACTGACGTTCAAAAATAAAACATTTGAAAACGGACCATTTTCCACATTTCTGAAGCATGACGTAATGGGGGGGGTGTTATCTCTTTTGTCGAAAATCAGCCGTTTTTGCTCGAACATTAAATGCCTCCAAATGGTATTTAATTAACTTCCCGAGCCCCTGGAAGCATGAAAATCACTTTAAACATGCTAATTTTAGCTCTAACACTGATGATCCACCTACAAATGTGAACTGACGTTCAAAAATAAAACATTTGAAAACGGACCATTTTCCACATTTCTGAAGCATGACGTAATGGGGGGGTGTTATCTCTTTTGTCGAAAATCAGCCGTTTTTGCTCGAACATTAAATGCCTCCAAATGGTATTTAATTAACTTCCCGGGGTGAAGAAACCCTTTTTGAGAACTCAGAGTGAGTAAATTGGCCATTTTCATGCACTTTTAACCATTCCATAAATCTTGTGTTTTGGGCCCCTGGAAGCATGAAAATCACTTTAAACATGCTAATTTTAGCTCTAACACTGATAATCCACCTACAAATGTGAACTGACGTTCAAAAATAAAACATTTGAAAACGGACCATTTTCCACATTTCTGAAGCATGACGTAATGGGGGGGTGTTATCTCTTTTGTCGAAAATCAGCCGTTTTTGCTCGAACATTAAATGCCTCCAAATGGTATTTAATTAACTTCCCGAGCCCCTGGAAGCATGAAAATCACTTTAAACATGCTAATTTTAGCTCTAACACTGATGATCCACCTACAAATGTGAACTGACGTTCAAAAATAAAACATTTGAAAACGGACCATTTTCCACATTTCTGAAGCATGACGTAATGGGGGGGTGTTATCTCTTTTGTCGAAAATCAGCCGTTTTTGCTCGAACATTAAATGCCTCCAAATGGTATTTAATTAACTTCCCGAGCCCCTGGAAGCATGAAAATCACTTTAAACATGCTAATTTTAGCTCTAACACTGATGATCCACCTACAAATGTGAACTGACGTTCAAAAATAAAACATTTGAAAACGGACCATTTTCCACATTTCTGAAGCATGACGTAATGGGGGGGTGTTATCTCTTTTGTCGAAAATCAGCCGTTTTTGCTCGAACATTAAATGCCTCCAAATGGTATTTAATTAACTTCCCGGGGTGAAGAAACCCTTTTTGAGAACTCAGAGTGAGTAAATTGGCCATTTTCATGCACTTTTAACCATTCCATAAATCTTGTGTTTTGGGCCCCTGGAAGCATGAAAATCACTTTAAACATGCTAATTTTAGCTCTAACACTGATGATCCACCTACAAATGTGAACTGACGTTCAAAAATAAAACATTTGAAAACGGACCATTTTCCACATTTCTGAAGCATGACGTAATGGGGGGTGTTATCTCTTTGTCGAAAATCAGCCGTTTTTGCTCGAACATTAAATGCCTCCAAATGGTATTTAATTAACTTCCCGGGGTGAAGAAACCTTTTTGAGAACTCAGAGTGAGTAAATTGCCATTTTCATGCACTTTTAAACCATTCCATAAATCTTGTGTTTTGGGCCCCTGAAGCATGAAAATCACTTTAAACATGCTAATTTTAGCTCTAACACTGATGATCCACCTACAAATGTGAACTGACGTTCAAAAATAAAACATTTGAAAACGGACCATTTTCCACATTTCTGAAGCATGACGTAATGGGGGGGTGTTATCCTCTTTTGTCGGAAAATCAGCCGTTTTTGCTCGAACATTAATGCCTCCAAATGGTATTTAATTAACTTCCCGGGGTGAAGAAACCCTTTTTGAGAACTCAGAGTGAGTAAATTGGCCATTTTCATGCACTTTTAACCATTCCATAAATCTTGTGTTTTGGGGCCCCTGGAAGCATGAAAATCACTTTAAACATGCTAATTTTAGCTCTAACACTGATGATCCACCTACAAATGTGAACTGACGTTCAAAAATAAAAACATTTGAAAACGGACATTTTCCACATTTCTGAAGCATGACGTAATGGGGGGGTGTTATCTCTTTTGTCGAAATCAGCCGTTTTTGCTCGAACATTAAATGCCTCCAAATGGTATTTAATTAACTTCCAAACCCCTGGAAGCATGAAAATCACTTTAAACATGCTAATTTTAGCTCTAACACTGATGATCCACCTACAAATGTGAACTGACGTTCAAAAATAAAACATTTGAAAACGGACCATTTTCCACATTTCTGAAGCATGACGTAATGGGGGGTGTTATCTCTTTTGTCGAAAATCAGCCGTTTTTGCTCGAACATTAAATGCCTCCAAATGGTATTTAATTAACTTCCCGGGGTGAAGAAACCCTTTTTGAGAACTCAGAGTGAGTAAATTGGCCATTTTCATGCACTTTTAACCATTCCATAAATCTTGTGTTTTGGGCCCCTGGAAGCATGAAAATCACTTTAAAACATGCTAATTTTAGCTCTAACACTGATGATCCACCTACAAATGTGAACTGACGTTCAAAAATAAAACATTTGAAACGGACATTTTCCACATTTCTGAAGCATGACGTAATGGGGGGGTGTTATCTCTTTTGTCGAAAATCAGCCGTTTTTGCTCGAACATTAAAATGCCTCCAAATGGTATTTAATTAACTTCCCGGGGTGAAGAACCCTTTTTGAGAACTCAGAGTGAGTAAATGGCCATTTTCATGCACTTTTAACCATTCCATAAACTTGTGTTTTGGGCCCCTGGAAGCATGAAAATCACTTTAAACATGCTAATTTTAGCTCTAACACTGATGATCCAACTACAAATGTGAACTGACGTTCAAAAATAAAACATTTGAAAACGGACCATTTTCCACATTTCTGAAGCATG
The DNA here is from genome assembly GCF_964263255.1 of Lissotriton vulgaris. NCBI lineage: Eukaryota > Metazoa > Chordata > Amphibia > Caudata > Salamandridae > Lissotriton > Lissotriton vulgaris. The sequence goes on along the minus strand of NW_028248340.1, from coordinate 173,149 downwards.
ACGTAATGGGGGGGTGTTATCTCTTTTGTCGAAAATCAGCCGTTTTTGCTCGAACATTAAATGCCTCCCAAATGGTATTTAATTAACTTCCCGGGGAGAAGAAACCCTTTTTGAGAACTCAGAGTGAGTAAATTGGCCATTTTCATGCACTTTTAACCATTCCATAAATCTTGTGTTTTGGGCCCCTGGAAGCATGAAAATCACTTTTCACTTTAAACATGCTAATTTTAGCTCTAACACTGATGATCCACCTACAAATGTGAACTGACGTTCAAAAATAAAACATTTGAAAACGGACCATTTTCCACATTTCTGAAGCATGACGTAATGGGGGGGTGTTATCTCTTTTGTCGAAAATCAGCCGTTTTTGCTCGAACATTAAATGCCTCCAAATGGTATTTAATTAACTTCCCAAACCCCTGGAAGCATGAAAATCACTTTAAACATGCTAATTTTAGCTCTAACACTGATGATCCACCTACAAATGTGAACTGAAGTTCAAAAATAAAACATTTGAAAACGGACCATTTTCCACATTTCTGAAGCATGACGTAATGGGGGGGTGTTATCTCTTTTGTCGAAAATCAGCCGTTTTTGCTCGAACATTAAATGCCTCCAAATGGTATTTAATTAACTTCCCGGGGTGAAGAAACCCTTTTTGAGAACTCAGAGTGAGTAAATTGGCCATTTTCATGCACTTTTAACCATTCCATAAATCTTGTGTTTTGGGCCCCTGGAAGCATGAAAATCACTTTAAACATGCTAATTTTAGCTCTAACACTGATGATCCACCTACAAATGTGAACTGACGTTCAAAAATAAAACATTTGAAAACGGACCATTTTCCACATTTCTGAAGCATGACGTAATGGGGGGGTGTTATCTCTTTTGTCGAAAATCAGCCGTTTTTGCTCGAACATTAAATGCCTCCAAATGGTATTTAATTAACTTCCCGAGCCCCTGGAAGCATGAAAATCACTTTAAACATGCTAATTTTAGCTCTAACACTGATGATCCACCTACAAATGTGAACTGACGTTCAAAAATAAAACATTTGAAAACGGACCATTTTCCACATTTCTGAAGCATGACGTAATGGGGGGGTGTTATCTCTTTTGTCGAAAATCAGCCGTTTTTGCTCGAACATTAAATGCCTCCAAATGGTATTTAATTAACTTCCCGGGGTGAAGAAACCCTTTTTGAGAACTCAGAGTGAGTAAATTGGCCATTTTTATGCACTTTTAACCATTCCATAAATCTTGTGTTTTGGGCCCCTGGAAGCATGAAAATCACTTTAAACATGCTAATTTTAGCTCTAACACTGATGATCCACCTACAAATGTGAACTGACGTTCAAAAATAAAACATTTGAAAACGGACCATTTTCCACATTTCTGAAGCATGACGTAATGGGGGGGTGTTATCTCTTTTGTCGAAAATCAGCCGTTTTTGCTCGAACATTAAATGCCTCCAAATGGTATTTAATTAACTTCCCGAGCCCCTGGAAGCATGAAAATCACTTTAAACATGCTAATTTTAGCTCTAACACTGATGATCCACCTACAAATGTGAACTGACGTTCAAAAATAAAACATTTGAAAACGGACCATTTTCCACATTTCTGAAGCATGACGTAATGGGGGGGTGTTATCTCTTTTGTCGAAAATCAGCCGTTTTTGCTCGAACATTAAATGCCTCCAAATGGTATTTAATTAACTTCCCGAGCCCCTGGAAGCATGAAAATCACTTTAAACATGCTAATTTTAGCTCTAACACTGATGATCCACCTACAAATGTGAACTGACGTTCAAAAATAAAACATTTGAAAACGGACCATTTTCCACATTTCTGAAGCATGACGTAATGGGGGGGTGTTATCTCTTTTGTCGAAAATCAGCCGTTTTTGCTCGAACATTAAATGCCTCCAAATGGTATTTAATTAACTTCCCGGGGTGAAGAAACCCTTTTTGAGAACTCAGAGTGAGTAAATTGGCCATTTTCATGCACTTTTAACCATTCCATAAATCTTGTGTTTTGGGCCCCTGGAAGCATGAAAATCACTTTAAACATGCTAATTTTAGCTCTAACACTGATGATCCACCTACAAATGTGAACTGACGTTCAAAAATAAAACATTTGAAAACGGACCATTTTCCACATTTCTGAAGCATGACGTAATGGGGGGGTGTTATCTCTTTTGTCGAAAATCAGCCGTTTTTGCTCGAACATTAAATGCCTCCAAATGGTATTTAATTAACTTCCCGGGGTGAAGAAACCCTTTTTGAGAACTCAGAGTGAGTAAATTGGCCATTTTCATGCACTGTTAACCATTCCATAAATCTTGTGTTTTGGGCCCCTGGAAGCATGAAAATCACTTTAAACATGCTAATTTTAGCTCTAACACTGATGATCCACCTACAAATGTGAACTGACGTTCAAAAATAAAACATTTGAAAACGGACCATTTTCCACATTTCTGAAGCATGACGTAATGGGGGGGTGTTATCTCTTTTGTCGAAAATCAGCCGTTTTTGCTCGAACATTAAATGCCTCCAAATGGTATTTAATTAACTTCCCGAGCCCCTGGAAGCATGAAAATCACTTTAAACATGCTAATTTTAGCTCTAACACTGATGATCCACCTACAAATGTGAACTGACGTTCAAAAATAAAACATTTGAAAACGGACCATTTTCCACATTTCTGAAGCATGACGTAATGGGGGGGTGTTATCTCTTTTGTCGAAAATCAGCCGTTTTTGCTCGAACATTAAATGCCTCCAAATGGTATTTAATTAACTTCCCGGGGTGAAGAAACCCTTTTTGAGAACTCAGAGTGAGTAAATTGGCCATTTTCATGCACTTTTAACCATTCCATAAATCTTGTGTTTTGGGCCCCTGGAAGCATGAAAATCACTTTAAACATGCTAATTTTAGCTCTAACACTGATGATCCACCTACAAATGTGAACTGACGTTCAAAAATAAAACATTTGAAAACGGACCATTTTCCACATTTCTGAAGCATGACGTAATGGGGGGGTGTTATCTCTTTTGTCGAAAATCAGCCGTTTTTGCTCGAACATTAAATGCCTCCAAATGGTATTTAATTAACTTCCCGGGGTGAAGAAACCCTTTTTGAGAACTCAGAGTGAGTAAATTGGCCATTTTCATGCACTTTTAACCATTCCATAAATCTTGTGTTTTGGGCCCCTGGAAGCATGAAAATCACTTTAAACATGCTAATTTTAGCTCTAACACTGATGATCCACCTACAAATGTGAACTGACGTTCAAAAATAAAACATTTGAAAACGGACCATTTTCCACATTTCTGAAGCATGACGTAATGGGGGGGTGTTATCTCTTTTGTCGAAAATCAGCTGTTTTTGCTCGAACATTAAATGCCTCCAAATGGTATTTAATTAACTTCCCGAGCCCCTGGAAGCATGAAAATCACTTTAAACATGCTAATTTTAGCTCTAACACTGATGATCCACCTACAAATGTGAACTGACGTTCAAAAATAAAACATTTGAAAACGGACCATTTTCCACATTTCTGACGCATGACGTAATGGGGGGGTGTTATCTCTTTTGTCGAAAATCAGCCGTTTTTGCTCGAACATTAAATGCCTCCAAATGGTATTTAATTAACTTCCCGGGGTGAAGAAACCCTTTTTGAGAACTCAGAGTGAGTAAATTGGCCATTTTCATGCACTTTTAACCATTCCATAAATCTTGTGTTTTGGGCCCCTGGAAGCATGAAAATCACTTTAAACATGCTAATTTTAGCTCTAACACTGATGATCCACCTACAAATGTGAACTGACGTTCAAAAATAAAACATTTGAAAATGGACCATTTTCCACATTTCTGAAGCATGACGTAATGGGGGGGTGTTATCTCTTTTGTCGAAAATCAGCAGTTTTTGCTCGAACATTAAATGCCTCCAAATGGTATTTAATTAACTTCCCGGGGTGAAGAAACCCTTTTTGAGAACTCAGAGTGAGTAAATTGGCCATTTTCATGCACTTTTAACCATTCCATAAATCTTGTGTTTTGGGCCCCTGGAAGCATGAAAATCACTTTAAACATGCTAATTTTAGCTCTAACACTGATGATCCACCTACAAATGTGAACTGACGTTCAAAAATAAAACATTTGAAAACGGACCATTTTCCACATTTCTGAAGCATGACGTAATGGGGGGGTGTTATCTCTTTTGTCGAAAATCAGCCGTTTTTGCTCGAACATTAAATGCCTCCAAATGGTATTTAATTAACTTCCCGGGGTGAAGAAACCCTTTTTGAGAACTCAGAGTGAGTAAATTGGCCATTTTCATGCACTTTTAACCATTCCATAAATCTTGTGTTTTGGGCCCCTGGAAGCATGAAAATCACTTTAAACATGCTAATTTTAGCTCTAACACTGATGATCCACCTACAAATGTGAACTGACGTTCAAAAATAAAACATTTGAAAACGGACCATTTTCCACATTTCTGAAGCATGACGTAATGGGGGGGTGTTATCTCTTTTGTCGAAAATCAGCCGTTTTTGCTCGAACATTAAATGCCTCCAAATGGTATTTAATTAACTTCCCGAGCCCCTGGAAGCATGAAAATCACTTTAAACATGCTAATTTTAGCTCTAACACTGATGATCCACCTACAAATGTGAACTGAAGTTCAAAAATAAAACATTTGAAAACGGACCATTTTCCACATTTCTGAAGCATGACGTAATGGGGGGGTGTTATCTCTTTTGTCGAAAATCAGCCGTTTTTGCTCGAACATTAAATGCCTCCAAATGGTATTTAATTAACTTCCCGGGGTGAAGAAACCCTTTTTGAGAACTCAGAGTGAGTAAATTGGCCATTTTCATGCACTTTTAACCATTCCATAAATCTTGTGTTTTGGGCCCCTGGAAGCATGAAAATCACTTTAAACATGCTAATTTTAGCTCTAACACTGATGATCCACCTACAAATGTGAACTGACGTTCAAAAATAAAACATTTGAAAACGGACCATTTTCCACATTTCTGAAGCATGACGTAATGGGGGGGTGTTATCTCTTTTGTCGAAAATCAGCCGTTTTTGCTCGAACATTAAATGCCTCCAAATGGTATTTAATTAACTTCCCGAGCCCCTGGAAGCATGAAAATCACTTTAAACATGCTAATTTTAGCTCTAACACTGATGATCCACCTACAAATGTGAACTGACGTTCAAAAATAAAACATTTGAAAACGGACCATTTTCCACATTTCTGAAGCATGACGTAATGGGGGGGTGTTATCTCTTTTGTCGAAAATCAGCCGTTTTTGCTCGAACATTAAATGCCTCCAAATGGTATTTAATTAACTTCCCGGGGTGAAGAAACCCTTTTTGAGAACTCAGAGTGAGTAAATTGGCCATTTTCATGCACTTTTAACCATTCCATAAATCTTGTGTTTTGGGCCCCTGGAAGCATGAAAATCACTTTAAACATGCTAATTTTAGCTCTAACACTGATGATCCACCTACAAATGTGAACTGACGTTCAAAAATAAAACATTTGAAAACGGACCATTTTCCACATTTCTGAAGCATGACGTAATGGGGGGGGTGTTATCTCTTTTGTCGAAAATCAGCCGTTTTTGCTCGAACATTAAATGCCTCCAAATGGTATTTAATTAACTTCCCGAGCCCCTGGAAGCATGAAAATCACTTTAAACATGCTAATTTTAGCTCTAACACTGATGATCCACCTACAAATGTGAACTGACGTTCAAAAATAAAACATTTGAAAACGGACCATTTTCCACATTTCTGAAGCATGACGTAATGGGGGGGTGTTATCTCTTTTGTCGAAAATCAGCCGTTTTTGCTCGAACATTAAATGCCTCCAAATGGTATTTAATTAACTTCCCGAGCCCCTGGAAGCATGAAAATCACTTTAAACATGCTAATTTTAGCTCTAACACTGATGATCCACCTACAAATGTGAACTGACGTTCAAAAATAAAACATTTGAAAACGGACCATTTTCCACATTTCTGAAGCATGACGTAATGGGGGGGTGTTATCTCTTTTGTCGAAAATCAGCCGTTTTTGCTCGAACATTAAATGCCTCCAAATGGTATTTAATTAACTTCCCGGGGTGAAGAAACCCTTTTTGAGAACTCAGAGTGAGTAAATTGGCCATTTTCATGCACTTTTAACCATTCCATAAATCTTGTGTTTTGGGCCCCTGGAAGCATGAAAATCACTTTAAACATGCTAATTTTAGCTCTAACACTGATGATCCACCTACAAATGTGAACTGACGTTCAAAAATAAAACATTTGAAAACGGACCATTTTCCACATTTCTGAAGCATGACGTAATGGGGGGGGTGTTATCTCTTTTGTCGAAAATCAGCCGTTTTTGCTCGAACATTAAATGCCTCCAAATGGTATTTAATTAACTTCCCGAGCCCCTGGAAGCATGAAAATCACTTTAAACATGCTAATTTTAGCTCTAACACTGATGATCCACCTACAAATGTGAACTGACGTTCAAAAATAAAACATTTGAAAACGGACCATTTTCCACATTTCTGAAGCATGACGTAATGGGGGGGTGTTATCTCTTTTGTCGAAAATCAGCCGTTTTTGCTCGAACATTAAATGCCTCCAAATGGTATTTAATTAACTTCCCGGGGTGAAGAAACCCTTTTTGAGAACTCAGAGTGAGTAAATTGGCCATTTTCATGCACTTTTAACCATTCCATAAATCTTGTGTTTTGGGCCCCTGGAAGCATGAAAATCACTTTAAACATGCTAATTTTAGCTCTAACACTGATAATCCACCTACAAATGTGAACTGACGTTCAAAAATAAAACATTTGAAAACGGACCATTTTCCACATTTCTGAAGCATGACGTAATGGGGGGGTGTTATCTCTTTTGTCGAAAATCAGCCGTTTTTGCTCGAACATTAAATGCCTCCAAATGGTATTTAATTAACTTCCCGAGCCCCTGGAAGCATGAAAATCACTTTAAACATGCTAATTTTAGCTCTAACACTGATGATCCACCTACAAATGTGAACTGACGTTCAAAAATAAAACATTTGAAAACGGACCATTTTCCACATTTCTGAAGCATGACGTAATGGGGGGGTGTTATCTCTTTTGTCGAAAATCAGCCGTTTTTGCTCGAACATTAAATGCCTACAAATGGTATTTAATTAACTTCCCAAGCCCCTGGAAGCATGAAAATCACTTTAAACATGCTAATTTTAGCTCTAACACTGATGATCCACCTACAAATGTGAACTGACGTTCAAAAATAAAACATTTGAAAACGGACCATTTTCCACATTTCTGAAGCATGACGTAATGGGGGGGTGTTATCTCTTTTGTCGAAAATCAGCCGTTTTTGCTCGAACATTAAATGCCTCCAAATGGTATTTAATTAACTTCCCGGGGTGAAGAAACCCTTTTTGAGAACTCAGAGTGAGTAAATTGGCCATTTTCATGCACTTTTAACCATTCCATAAATCTTGTGTTTTGGGCCCCTGGAAGCATGAAAATCACTTTAAACATGCTAATTTTAGCTCTAACACTGATGATCCACCTACAAATGTGAACTGACGTTCAAAAATAAAACATTTGAAAACGGACCATTTTCCACATTTCTGAAGCATGACGTAATGGGGGGGTGTTATCTCTTTTGTCGAAAATCAGCCGTTTTTGCTCGAACATTAAATGCCTCCAAATGGTATTTAATTAACTTCCCGAGCCCCTGGAAGCATGAAAATCACTGTAAACATGCTAATTTTAGCTCTAACACTGATGATCCACCTACAAATGTGAACTGACGTTCAAAAATAAAACATTTGAAAACGGACCATTTTCCACATTTCTGAAGCATGACGTAATGGGGGGGTGTTATCTCTTTTGTCGAAAATCAGCCGTTTTTGCTCGAACATTAAATGCCTCCAAATGGTATTTAATTAACTTCCTGAGCCCCTGGAAGCATGAAAATCACTTTAAACATGCTAATTTTAGCTCTAACACTGATGATCCACCTACAAATGTGAACTGACGTTCAAAAATAAAACATTTGAAAACGGACCATTTTCCACATTTCTGAAGCATGACGTAATGGGGGGGTGTTATCTCTTTTGTCGAAAATCAGCCGTTTTTGCTCGAACATTAAATGCCTCCAAATGGTATTTAATTAACTTCCCGGGGTGAAGAAACCCTTTTTGAGAACTCAGAGTGAGTAAATTGGCCATTTTCATGCACTTTTAACCATTCCATAAATCTTGTGTTTTGGGCCCCTGGAAGCATGAAAATCACTTTAAACATGCTAATTTTAGCTCTAACACTGATGATCCACCTACAAATGTGAACTGACGTTCAAAAATAAAACATTTGAAAACGGACCATTTTCCACATTTCTGAAGCATGGCGTAATGGGGGGGTGTTATCTCTTTTGTCGAAAATCAGCCGTTTTTGCTCGAACATTAAATGCCTCCAAATGGTATTTAATTAAGTTCCCGAGCCCCTGGAAGCATGAAAATCACTTTAAACATGCTAATTTTAGCTCTAACACTGATGATCCACCTACAAATGTGAACTGACGTTCAAAAATAAAACATTTGAAAACGGACCATTTTCCACATTTCTGAAGCATGACGTAATGGTGGGGGGTGTTATCTCTTTTGTCGAAAATCAGCCGTTTTTGCTCGAACATTAAATGCCTCCAAATGGTATTTAATTAACTTCCCGGGGTGAAGAAACCCTTTTTGAGAACTCAGAGTGAGTAAATTGGCCATTTTCATGCACTTTTAACCATTCCATAAATCTTGTGTTTTGGGCCCCTGGAAGCATGAAAATCACTTTAAACATGCTAATTTTAGCTCTAACACTGATGATCCACCTACAAATGTGAACTGACGTTCAAAAATAAAACATTTGAAAACGGACCATTTTCCACATTTCTGAAGCATGACGTAATGGGGGGGTGTTATCTCTTTTGTCGAAAATCAGCCGTTTTTGCTCGAACATTAAATGCCTCCAAATGGTATTTAATTAACTTCCCGGGGTGAAGAAACCCTTTTTGAGAACTCAGAGTGAGTAAATTGGCCATTTTCATGCACTTTTAACCATTCCATAAATCTTGTGTTTTGGGCCCCTGGAAGCATGAAAATCACTTTAAACATGCTAATTTTAGCTCTAACACTGATGATCCACCTACAAATGTGAACTGACGTTCAAAAATAAAACATTTGAAAACGGACCATTTTCCACATTTCTGAAGCATGACGTAATGGGGGGGTGTTATCTCTTTTGTCGAAAATCAGCCGTTTTTGCTCGAACATTAAATGCCTCCAAATGGTATTTAATTAACTTCCCGAGCCCCTGGAAGCATGAAAATCACTTTAAACATGCTAATTTTAGCTCTAACACTGATGATCCACCTACAAATGTGAACTGACGTTCAAAAATAAAACATTTGAAAACGGACCATTTTCCACATTTCTGAAGCATGACGTAATGGGGGGGTGTTATCTCTTTTGTCGAAAATCAGCCGTTTTTGCTCGAACATTAAATGCCTCCAAATGGTATTTAATTAACTTCCCGAGCCCCTGGAAGCATGAAAATCACTTTAAACATGCTAATTTTAGCTCTAACACTGATGATCCACCTACAAATGTGAACTGACGTTCAAAAATAAAACATTTGAAAACGGACCATTTTCCACATTTCTGAAGCATGACGTAATGGGGGGGTGTTATCTCTTTTGTCGAAAATCAGCCGTTTTTGCTCGAACATTAAATGCCTCCAAATGGTATTTAATTAACTTCCCGAGCCCCTGGAAGCATGAAAATCACTTTAAACATGCTAATTTTAGCTCTAACACTGATGATCCACCTACAAATGTGAACTGACGTTCAAAAATAAAACATTTGAAAACGGACCATTTTCCACATTTCTGAAGCATGACGTAATGGGGGGGGTGTTATCTCTTTTGTCGAAAATCAGCCGTTTTTGCTCGAACATTAAATGCCTCCAAATGGTATTTAATTAACTTCCCGAGCCCCTGGAAGCATGAAAATCACTTTAAACATGCAAATTTTAGCTCTAACACTGATGATCCACCTACAAATGTGAACTGACGTTCAAAAATAAAACATTTGAAAACGGACCATTTTCCACATTTCTGAAGCATGACGTAATGGGGGGGTGTTATCTCTTTTGTCGAAAATCAGCCGTTTTTGCTCGAACATTAAATGCCTCCAAATGGTATTTAATTAACTTCCCGGGTGAAGAAACCCTTTTTGAGAACTCAGAGTGAGTAAATTGGCCATTTTCATGCACTTTTAACCATTCCATAAATCTTGTGTTTTGGGCCCCTGGAAGCATGAAAATCACTTTAAACATGCTAATTTTAGCTCTAACACTGATGATCCACCTACAAATGTGAACTGACGTTCAAAAATAAAACATTTGAAAACGGACCATTTTCCACATTTCTGAAGCATGACGTAATGGGGGGGTGTTATCTCTTTTGTCGAAAATCAGCCGTTTTTGCTCGAACATTAAATGCCTCCAAATGGTATTTAATTAACTTCCCGAGCCCCTGGAAGCATGAAAATCACTTTAAACATGCTAATTTTAGCTCTAACACTGATGATCCACCTACAAATGTGAACTGACGTTCAAAAATAAAACATTTGAAAACGGACCATTTTCCACATTTCTGAAGCATGACGTAATGGGGGGGTGTTATCTCTTTTGTCGAAAATCAGCCGTTTTTGCTCGAACATTAAATGCCTCCAAATGGTATTTAATTAACTTCCCGGGGTGAAGAAACCCTTTTTGAGAACTCAGAGTGAGTAAATTGGCCATTTTCATGCACTTTTAACCATTCCATAAATCTTGTGTTTTGGGCCCCTGGAAGCATGAAAATCACTTTAAACATGCTAATTTTAGCTCTAACACTGATGATCCACCTACAAATGTGAACTGACGTTCAAAAATAAAACATTTGAAAACGGACCATTTTCCACATTTCTGAAGCATGACGTAATGGGGGGGTGTTATCTCTTTTGTCGAAAATCAGCCGTTTTTGCTCGAACATTAAATGCCTCCAAATGGCATTTAATTAACTTCCCGGGGTGAAGAAACCCTTTTTGAGAACTCAGAGTGAGTAAATTGGCCATTTTCATGCACTTTTAACCATTCCATAAATCTTGTGTTTTGGGCCCCTGGAAGCATGAAAATCACTTTAAACATGCTAATTTTAGCTCTAACACTGATGATCCACCTACAAATGTGAACTGACGTTCAAAAATAAAACATTTGAAAACGGACCATTTTCCACATTTCTGAAGCATGACGTAATGGGGGGGTGTTATCTCTTTTGTCGAAAATCAGCCGTTTTTGCTCGAACATTAAATGCCTCCAAATGGTATTTAATTAACTTCCCGGGGTGAAGAAACCCTTTTTGAGAACTCAGTGAGTAAATTGGCCATTTTCATGCACTTTTAACCATTCCATAAATCTTGTGTTTTGGGCCCCTGGAAGCATGAAAATCACTTTAAACATGCTAATTTTAGCTCTAACACTGATGATCCACCTACAAATGTGAACTGACGTTCAAAAATAAAACATTTGAAAACGGACCATTTTCCACATTTCTGAAGCATGACGTAATGGGGGGGTGTTATCTCTTTTGTCGAAAATCAGCCGTTTTTGCTCGAACATTAAATGCCTCCAAATGGTATTTAATTAACTTCCCGAGCCCCTGGAAGCATGAAAATCACTTTAAACATGCTAATTTTAGCTCTAACACTGATGATCCACCTACAAATGTGAACTGACGTTCAAAAATAAAACATTTGAAAACGGACCATTTTCCACATTTCTGAAGCATGACAATGGGGGGGTGTTATCTCTTTTGTCGAAAATCAGCTGTTTTTGCTCGAACATTAAATGCCTCCAAATGGTATTTAATTAACTTCCCGAGCCCCTGGAAGCATGAAAATCACTTTAAACATGCTAATTTTAGCTCTAACACTGATGATCCACCTACAAATGTGAACTGACGTTCAAAAATAAAACATTTGAAAACGGACCATTTTCCACATTTCTGAAGCATGACGTAATGGGGGGGTGTTATCTCTTTTGTCGAAAATCAGCCGTTTTTGCTCGAACATTAAATGCCTCCAAATGGTATTTAATTAACTTCCCGGGGTGAAGAAACCCTTTTTGAGAACTCAGAGTGAGTAAATTGGCCATTTTCATGCACTTTTAACCATTCCATAAATCTTGTGTTTTGGGCCCCTGGAAGCATGAAAATCAATTTAAACATGCTAATTTTAGCTCTAACACTGATGATCCACCTACAAATGTGAACTGACGTTCAAAAATAAAACATTTGAAAACGGACCATTTTCCACATTTCTGAAGCATGACGTAATGGGGGGGTGTTATCTCTTTTGTCGAAAATCAGCCGTTTTTGCTCGAACATTAAATGCCTCCAAATGGTATTTAATTAACTTCCCGGGGTGAAGAAACCCTTTTTGAGAACTCAGAGTGAGTAAATTGGCCATTTTCATGCACTTTTAACCATTCCATAAATCTTGTGTTTTGGGCCCCTGGAAGCATGAAAATCACTTTAAACATGCTAATTTTAGCTCTAACACTGATGATCCACCTACAAATGTGAACTGACGTTCAAAAATAAAACATTTGAAAACGGACCATTTTCCACATTTCTGAAGCATGACGTAATGGGGGGGTGTTATCTCTTTTGTCGAAAATCAGCCGTTTTTGCTCGAACATTAAATGCCTCCAAATGGTATTTAATTAACTTCCCGAGCCCCTGGAAGCATGAAAATCACTTTAAACATGCTAATTTTAGCTCTAACACTGATGATCCACCTACAAATGTGAACTGACGTTCAAAAATAAAACATTTGAAAACGGACCATTTTCCACATTTCTGAAGCATGACGTAATGGGGGGGTGTTATCTCTTTTGTCGAAAATCAGCCGTTTTTGCTCGAACATTAAATGCCTCCAAATGGTATTTAATTAACTTCCCGAGCCCCTGGAAGCATGAAAATCACTTTAAACATGCTAATTTTAGCTCTAACACTGATGATCCACCTACAAATGTGAACTGACGTTCAAAAATAAAACATTTGAAAACGGACCATTTTCCACATTTCTGAAGCATGACGTAATGGGGGGGTGTTATCTCTTTTGTCGAAAATCAGCCGTTTTTGCTCGAACATTAAATGCCTCCAAATGGTATTTAATTAACTTCCCGGGGTGAAGAAACCCTTTTTGAGAACGCAGAGTGAGTAAATTGGCCATTTTCATGCACTTTTAACCATTCCATAAATCTTGTGTTTTGGGCCCCTGGAAGCATGAAAATCACTTTAAACATGCTAATTTTAGCTCTAACACTGATGATCCACCTACAAATGTGAACTGACGTTCAAAAATAAAACATTTGAAAACGGACCATTTTCCACATTTCTGAAGCATGACGTAATGGGGGGGTGTTATCTCTTTTGTCGAAAATCAGCCGTTTTTGCTCGAACATTAAATGCCTCCAAATGGTATTTAATTAACTTCCCGAGCCCCTGGAAGCATGAAAATCACTTTAAACATGCTAATTTTAGCTCTAACACTGATGATCCACCTACAAATGTGAACTGACGTTCAAAAATAAAACATTTGAAAACGGACCATTTTCCACATTTCTGAAGCATGACGTAATGGGGGGGTGTTATCTCTTTTGTCGAAAATCAGCCGTTTTTGCTCGAACATTAAATGCCTCCAAATGGTATTTAATTAACTTCCCGGGGTGAAGAAACCCTTTTTGAGAACTCAGAGTGAGTAAATTGGCCATTTTCATGCACTTTTAACCATTCCATAAATCTTGTGTTTTGGGCCCCTGGAAGCATGAAAATCACTTTAAACATGCTAATTTTAGCTCTAACACTGATGATCCACCTACAAATGTGAACTGACGTTCAAAAATAAAACATTTGAAAACGGACCATTTTCCACATTTCTGAAGCATGACGTAATGGGGGGGGTGTTATCTCTTTTGTCGAAAATCAGCCGTTTTTGCTCGAACATTAAATGCCTCCAAATGGTATTTAATTAACTTCCCGGGGTGAAGAAACCCTTTTTGAGAACTCAGAGTGAGTAAATTGGCCATTTTCATGCACTTTTAACCATTCCATAAATCTTGTGTTTTGGGCCCCTGGAAGCATGAAAATCACTTTAAACATGCTAATTTTAGCTCTAACACTGATGATCCACCTACAAATGTGAACTGACGTTCAAAAATAAAACATTTGAAAACGGACCATTTTCCACATTTCTGAAGCATGACGTAATGGGGGGGTGTTATCTCTTTTGTCGAAAATCAGCCGTTTTTGCTCGAACATTAAATGCCTCCAAATGGTATTTAATTAACTTCCCGGGGTGAAGAAACCCTTTTTGAGAACTCAGAGTGAGTAAATTGGCCATTTTCATGCACTTTTAACCATTCCATAAATCTTGTGTTTTGGGCCCCTGGAAGCATGAAAATCACTTTAAACATGCTAATTTTAGCTCTAACACTGATGATCCACCTACAAATGTGAACTGACGTTCAAAAATAAAACATTTGAAAACGGACCATTTTCCACATTTCTGAAGCATGACGTAATGGGGGGGTGTTATCTCTTTTGTCGAAAATCAGCCGTTTTTGCTCGAACATTAAATGCCTCCAAATGGTATTTAATTAACTTCCCGGGGTGAAGAAACCCTTTTTGAGAACTCAGAGTGAGTAAATTGGCCATTTTCATGCACTTTTAACCATTCCATAAATCTTGTGTTTTGGGCCCCTGGAAGCATGAAAATCACTTTAAACATGCTAATTTTAGCTCTAACACTGATGATCCACCTACAAATGTGAACTGACGTTCAAAAATAAAACATTTGAAAACGGACCATTTTCCACATTTCTGAAGCATGACGTAATGGGGGGGTGTTATCTCTTTTGTCGAAAATCAGCCGTTTTTGCTCGAACATTAAATGCCTCCAAATGGTATTTAATTAACTTCCCGAGCCCCTGGAAGCATGAAAATCACTTTAAACATGCTAATTTTAGCTCTAACACTGATGATCCACCTACAAATGTGAACTGACGTTCAAAAATAAAACATTTGAAAACGGACCATTTTCCACATTTCTGAAGCATGACGTAATGGGGGGGTGTTATCTCTTTTGTCGAAAATCAGCCGTTTTTGCTCGAACATTAAATGCCTCCAAATGGTATTTAATTAACTTCCCGAGCCCCTGGAAGCATGAAAATCACTTTAAACATGCTAATTTTAGCTCTAACACTGATGATCCACCTACAAATGTGAACTGACGTTCAAAAATAAAACATTTGAAAACGGACCATTTTCCACATTTCTGAAGCATGACGTAATGGGGGGGTGTTATCTCTTTTGTCGAAAATCAGCCGTTTTTGCTCGAACATTAAATGCCTCCAAATGGTATTTAATTAACTTCCCGAGCCCCTGGAAGCATGAAAATCACTTTAAACATGCTAATTTTAGCTCTAACACTGATGATCCACCTACAAATGTGAACTGACGTTCAAAAATAAAACATTTGAAAACGGACCATTTTCCACATTTCTGAAGCATGACGTAATGGGGGGGTGTTATCTCTTTTGTCGAAAATCAGCCGTTTTTGCTCGAACATTAAATGCCTCCAAATGGTATTTAATTAACTTCCCGGGGTGAAGAAACCCTTTTTGAGAACTCAGAGTGAGTAAATTGGCCATTTTCATGCACTTTTAACCATTCCATAAATCTTGTGTTTTGGGCCCCTGGAAGCATGAAAATCACTTTAAACATGCTAATTTTAGCTCTAACACTGATGATCCACCTACAAATGTGAACTGACGTTCAAAAATAAAACATTTGAAAACGGACCATTTTCCACATTTCTGAAGCATGACGTAATGGGGGGGTGTTATCTCTTTTGTCGAAAATCAGCCGTTTTTGCTCTAACATTAAATGCCTCCAAATGGTATTTAATTAACTTCCCGAGCCCCTGGAAGCATGAAAATCACTTTAAACATGCTAATTTTAGCTCTAACACTGATGATCCACCTACAAATGTGAACTGACGTTCAAAAATAAAACATTTGAAAACGGACCATTTTCCACATTTCTGAAGCATGACGTAATGGGGGGGTGTTATCTCTTTTGTCGAAAATCAGCCGTTTTTGCTCGAACATTAAATGCCTCCAAATGGTATTTAATTAACTTCCCGGGGTGAAGAAACCCTTTTTGAGAACTCAGAGTGAGTAAATTGGCCATTTTCATGCACTTTTAACCATTCCATAAATCTTGTGTTTTGGGCCCCAAGAAGCATGAAAATCACTTTAAACATGCTAATTTTAGCTCTAACACTGATGATCCACCTACAAATGTGAACTGACGTTCAAAAATAAAACATTTGAAAACGGACCATTTTCCACATTTCTGAAGCATGACGTAATGGGGGGGTGTTATCTCTTTTGTCGAAAATCAGCCGTTTTTGCTCGAACATTAAATGCCTCCAAATGGTATTTAATTAACTTCCCAAGCCCCTGGAAGCATGAAAATCACTTTAAACATGCTAATTTTAGCTCTAACACTGATGATCCACCTACAAATGTGAACTGACGTTCAAAAATAAAACATTTGAAAACGGACCATTTTCCACATTTCTGAAGCATGACGTAATGGGGGGGGTGTTATCTCTTTTGTCGAAAATCAGCCGTTTTTGCTCGAACATTAAATGCCTCCAAATGGTATTTAATTAACTTCCCGAGCCCCTGGAAGCATGAAAATCACTTTAAACATGCTAATTTTAGCTCTAACACTGATGATCCACCTACAAATGTGAACTGACGTTCAAAAATAAAACATTTGAAAACGGACCATTTTCCACATTTCTGAAGCATGACGTAATGGGGGGGTGTTATCTCTTTTGTCGAAAATCAGCCGTTTTTGCTCGAACATTAAATGCCTCCAAATGGTATTTAATTAACTTCCCAAGCCCCTGGAAGCATGAAAATCACTTTAAACATGCTAATTTTAGCTCTAACACTGATGATCCACCTACAAATGTGAACTGACGTTCAAAAATAAAACATTTGAAAACGGACCATTTTCCACATTTCTGAAGCATGACGTAATGGGGGGGTGTTATCTCTTTTGTCGAAAATCAGCCGTTTTTGCTCGAACATTAAATGCCTCCAAATGGTATTTAATTAACTTCCCGAGCCCCTGGAAGCATGAAAATCACTTTAAACATGCTAATTTTAGCTCTAACACTGATGATCCACCTACAAATGTGAACTGACGCTCAAAAATAAAACATTTGAAAACGGACCATTTTCCACATTTCTGAAGCATGACGTAATGGGGGGGTGTTATCTCTTTTGTCGAAAATCAGCCGTTTTTGCTCGAACATTAAATGCCTCCAAATGGTATTTAATTAACTTCCCGGGGTGAAGAAACCCTTTTTGAGAACTCAGAGTGAGTAAATTGGCCATTTTCATGCACTTTTAACCATTCCATAAATCTTGTGTTTTGGGCCCCTGGAAGCATGAAAATCACTTTAAACATGCTAATTTTAGCTCTAACACTGATGATCCACCTACAAATGTGAACTGACGTTCAAAAATAAAACATTTGAAAACGGACCATTTTCCACATTTCTGAAGCATGACGTAATGGGGGGGGTGTTATCTCTTTTGTCGAAAATCAGCCGTTTTTGCTCGAACATTAAATGCCTCCAAATGGTATTTAATTAACTTCCCGAGCCCCTGGAAGCATGAAAATCACTTTAAACATGCTAATTTTAGCTCTAACACTGATGATCCACCTACAAATGTGAACTGACGTTCAAAAATAAAACATTTGAAAACGGACCATTTTCCACATTTCTGAAGCATGACGTAATGGGGGGGTGTTATCTCTTTTGTCGAAAATCAGCCGTTTTTGCTCGAACATTAAATGCCTCCAAATGGTATTTAATTAACTTCCCGGGGTGAAGAAACCCTTTTTGAGAACTCAGAGTGAGTAAATTGGCCATTTTCATGCACTTTTAACCATTCCATAAATCTTGTGTTTTGGGCCCCTGGAAGCATGAAAATCACTTTAAACATGCTAATTTTAGCTCTAACACTGATGATCCACCTACAAATGTGAACTGACGTTCAAAAATAAAACATTTGAAAACGGACCATTTTCCACATTTCTGAAGCATGACGTAATGGGGGGGTGTTATCTCTTTTGTCGAAAATCAGCCGTTTTTGCTCGAACATTAAATGCCTCCAAATGGTATTTAATTAACTTCCTGAGCCCCTGGAAGCATGAAAATCACTTTAAACATGCTAATTTTAGCTCTAACACTGATGATCCACCTACAAATGTGAACTGACGTTCAAAAATAAAACATTTGAAAACGGACCATTTTCCACATTTCTGAAGCATGACGTAATGGGGGGGTGTTATCTCTTTTGTCGAAAATCAGCCGTTTTTGCTCTAACATTAAATGCCTCCAAATGGTATTTAATTAACTTCCCGAGCCCCTGGAAGCATGAAAATCACTTTAAACATGCTAATTTTAGCTCTAACACTGATGATCCACCTACAAATGTGAACTGACGTTCAAAAATAAAACATTTGAAAACGGACCATTTTCCACATTTCTGAAGCATGACGTAATGGGGAGGTGTTATCTCTTTTGTCGAAAATCAGCCGTTTTTGCTCGAACATTAAATGCCTCCAAATGGTATTTAATTAACTTCCCGGGGTGAAGAAACCCTTTTTGAGAACTCAGAGTGAGTAAATTGGCCATTTTCATGCACTTTTAACCATTCCATAAATCTTGTGTTTTGGGCCCCTGGAAGCATGAAAATCACTTTAAACATGCTAATTTTAGCTCTAACACTGATGATCCACCTACAAATGTGAACTGACGTTCAAAAATAAAACATTTGAAAACGGACCATTTTCCACATTTCTGAAGCATGACGTAATGGGGGGGTGTTAGCTCTTTTGTCGAAAATCAGCCGTTTTTGCTCGAACATTAAATGCCTCCAAATGGTATTTAATTAACTTCCCGGGGTGAAGAAACCCTTTTTGAGAACTCAGAGTTAGTAAATTGGCCATTTTCATGCACTTTTAACCATTCCATAAATCTTGTGTTTTGGGCCCCTGGAAGCATGAAAATCACTTTAAACATGCTAATTTTAGCTCTAACACTGATGATCCACCTACAAATGTGAACTGACGTTCAAAAATAAAACATTTGAAAACGGACCATTTTCCACATTTCTGAAGCATGACGTAATGGGGGGGTGTTATCTCTTTTGTCGAAAATCAGCCGTTTTTGCTCGAACATTAAATGCCTCCAAATGGTATTTAATTAACTTCCCGAGCCCCTGGAAGCATGAAAATCACTTTAAACATGCTAATTTTAGCTCTAACACTGATGATCCACCTACAAATGTGAACTGACGTTCAAAAATAAAACATTTGAAAACGGACCATTTTCCACATTTCTGAAGCATGACGTAATGGGGGGGTGTTATCTCTTTTGTCGAAAATCAGCCGTTTTTGCTCGAACATTAAATGCCTCCAAATGGTATTTAATTAACTTCCCGGGGTGAAGAAACCCTTTTTGAGAACTCAGAGTGAGTAAATTGGCCATTTTCATGCACTTTTAACCATTCCATAAATCTTGTGTTTTGGGCCCCTGGAAGCATGAAAATCACTTTAAACATGCTAATTTTAGCTCTAACACTGATGATCCACCTACAAATGTGAACTGACGTTCAAAAATAAAACATTTGAAAACGGACCATTTTCCACATTTCTGAAGCATGACGTAATGGGGGGGTGTTATCTCTTTTGTCGAAAATCAGCCGTTTTTGCTCTAACATTAAATGCCTCCAAATGGTATTTAATTAACTTCCCGAGCCCCTGGAAGCATGAAAATCACTTTAAACATGCTAATTTTAGCTCTAACACTGATGATCCACCTACAAATGTGAACTGACGTTCAAAAATAAAACATTTGAAAACGGACCATTTTCCACATTTCTGAAGCATGACGTAATGGGGGGGTGTTATCTCTTTTGTCGAAAATCAGCCGTTTTTGCTCGAACAGTAAATGCCTCCAAATGGTATTTAATTAACTTCCCGGGGTGAAGAAACCCTTTTTGAGAACTCAGAGTGAGTAAATTGGCCATTTTCATGCACTTTTAACCATTCCATAAATCTTGTGTTTTGGGCCCCAAGAAGCATGAAAATCACTTTAAACATGCTAATTTTAGCTCTAACACTGATGATCCACCTACAAATGTGAACTGACGTTCAAAAATAAAACATTTGAAAACGGACCATTTTCCACATTTCTGAAGCATGACGTAATGGGGGGGGTGTTATCTCTTTTGTCGAAAATCAGCCGTTTTTGCTCGAACATTAAATGCCTCCAAATGGTATTTAATTAACTTCCCGAGCCCCTGGAAGCATGAAAATCACTTTAAACATGCTAATTTTAGCTCTAACACTGATGATCCACCTACAAATGTGAACTGACGTTCAAAAATAAAACATTTGAAAACGGACCATTTTCCACATTTCTGAAGCATGACGTAATGGGGGGGTGTTATCTCTTTTGTCGAAAATCAGCCGTTTTTGCTCGAACATTAAATGCCTCCAAATGGTATTTAATTAACTTCCCGAGCCCCTGGAAGCATGAAAATCACTTTAAACATGCTAATTTTAGCTCTAACACTGATGATCCACCTACAAATGTGAACTGACGCTCAAAAATAAAACATTTGAAAACGGACCATTTTCCACATTTCTGAAGCATGACGTAATGGGGGGGTGTTATCTCTTTTGTCGAAAATCAGCCGTTTTTGCTCGAACATTAAATGCCTCCAAATGGTATTTAATTAACTTCCCGGGGTGAAGAAACCCTTTTTGAGAACTCAGAGTGAGTAAATTGGCCATTTTCATGCACTTTTAACCATTCCATAAATCTTGTGTTTTGGGCCCCTGGAAGCATGAAAATCTCTTTAAACATGCTAATTTTAGCTCTAACACTGATGATCCACCTACAAATGTGAACTGACGTTCAAAAATAAAACATTTGAAAACGGACCATTTTCCACATTTCTGAAGCATGACGTAATGGGGGGGGTGTTATCTCTTTTGTCGAAAATCAGCCGTTTTTGCTCGAACATTAAATGCCTCCAAATGGTATTTAATTAACTTCCCGAGCCCCTGGAAGCATGAAAATCACTTTAAACATGCTGATTTTAGCTCTAAAACTGATGATCCACCTACAAATGTGAACTGACGTTCAAAAATAAAACATTTGAAAACGGACCATTTTCCACATTTCTGAAGCATGACGTAATGGGGGGGTGTTATCTCTTTTGTCGAAAATCAGCCGTTTTTGCTCGAACATTAAATGCCTCCAAATGGTATTTAATTAACTTCCCGGGGTGAAGAAACCCTTTTTGAGAACTCAGAGTGAGTAAATTGGCCATTTTCATGCACTTTTAACCATTCCATAAATCTTGTGTTTTGGGCCCCTGGAAGCATGAAAATCACTTTAAACATGCTAATTTTAGCTCTAACACTGATGATCCACCTACAAATGTGAACTGACGTTCAAAAATAAAACATTTGAAAACGGACCATTTTCCACATTTCTGAAGCATGACGTAATGGGGGGGTGTTATCTCTTTTGTCGAAAATCAGCCGTTTTTGCTCTAACATTAAATGCCTCCAAATGGTATTTAATTAACTTCCCGAGCCCCTGGAAGCATGAAAATCACTTTAAACATGCTAATTTTAGCTCTAACACTGATGATCCACCTACAAATGTGAACTGACGTTCAAAAATAAAACATTTGAAAACGGACCATTTTCCACATTTCTGAAGCATGACGTAATGGGGGGGTGTTATCTCTTTTGTCGAAAATCAGCCGTTTTTGCTCGAACAGTAAATGCCTCCAAATGGTATTTAATTAACTTCCCGGGGTGAAGAAACCCTTTTTGAGAACTCAGAGTGAGTAAATTGGCCATTTTCATGCACTTTTAACCATTCCATAAATCTTGTGTTTTGGGCCCCAAGAAGCATGAAAATCACTTTAAACATGCTAATTTTAGCTCTAACACTGATGATCCACCTACAAATGTGAACTGACGTTCAAAAATAAAACATTTGAAAACGGACCATTTTCCACATTTCTGAAGCATGACGTAATGGGGGGGGTGTTATCTCTTTTGTCGAAAATCAGCCGTTTTTGCTCGAACATTAAATGCCTCCAAATGGTATTTAATTAACTTCCCGAGCCCCTGGAAGCATGAAAATCACTTTAAACATGCTAATTTTAGCTCTAACACTGATGATCCACCTACAAATGTGAACTGACGTTCAAAAATAAAACATTTGAAAACGGACCATTTTCCACATTTCTGAAGCATGACGTAATGGGGGGGTGTTATCTCTTTTGTCGAAAATCAGCCGTTTTTGCTCGAACATTAAATGCCTCCAAATGGTATTTAATTAACTTCCCGAGCCCCTGGAAGCATGAAAATCACTTTAAACATGCTAATTTTAGCTCTAACACTGATGATCCACCTACAAATGTGAACTGACGCTCAAAAATAAAACATTTGAAAACGGACCATTTTCCACATTTCTGAAGCATGACGTAATGGGGGGGTGTTATCTCTTTTGTCGAAAATCAGCCGTTTTTGCTCGAACATTAAATGCCTCCAAATGGTATTTAATTAACTTCCCGGGGTGAAGAAACCCTTTTTGAGAACTCAGAGTGAGTAAATTGGCCATTTTCATGCACTTTTAACCATTCCATAAATCTTGTGTTTTGGGCCCCTGGAAGCATGAAAATCTCTTTAAACATGCTAATTTTAGCTCTAACACTGATGATCCACCTACAAATGTGAACTGACGTTCAAAAATAAAACATTTGAAAACGGACCATTTTCCACATTTCTGAAGCATGACGTAATGGGGGGGGTGTTATCTCTTTGTCGAAAATCAGCCGTTTTGCTCGAACATTAAATGCCTCCAAATGGTATTTAATTAACTTCCCGAGCCCCTGGAAGCATGAAAATCACTTTAAACATGCTGATTTTAGCTCTAAAACTGATGATCCACCTACAAATGTGAACTGACGTTCAAAAATAAAACATTTGAAAACGGACCATTTTCCACATTCTGAAGCATGACGTAATGGGGGGGTGTTATCTCTTTTGTCGAAAATCAGCCGTTTTTGCTCGAACATTAAATGCCTCCAAATGGTATTTAATTAACTTCCCGGGGTGAAGAAACCCTTTTTGAGAACTCAGAGTGAGTAAATTGGCCATTTTCATGCACTTTTAACCATTCCATAAATCTTGTGTTTTGGGCCCCTGGAAGCATGAAAATCACTTTAAACATGCTAATTTTAGCTCTAACACTGATGATCCACCTACAAATGTGAACTGACGTTCAAAAATAAAACATTTGAAAACGGACCATTTTCCACATTTCTGAAGCATGACGTAATGGGGGGGTGTTATCTCTTTTGTCGAAAATCAGCCGTTTTTGCTCGAACATTAAATGCCTCCAAATGGTATTTAATTAACTTCCCGAGCCCCTGGAAGCATGAAAATCACTTTAAACATGCTAATTTTAGCTCTAACACTGATGATCCACCTACAAATGTGAACTGACGTTCAAAAATAAAACATTTGAAAACGGACCATTTTCCACATTTCTGAAGCATGACGTAATGGGGGGGTGTTATCTCTTTTGTCGAAAATCAGCCGTTTTTGCTCTAACATTAAATGCCTCCAAATGGTATTTAATTAACTTCCCGAGCCCCTGGGAGCATGAAAATCACTTTAAACATGCTAATTTTAGCTCTAACACTGATGATCCACCTACAAATGTGAACTGACGTTCAAAAATAAAACATTTGAAAACGGACCATTTTCCACATTTCTGAAGCATGACGTAATGGGGGGGTGTTATCTCTTTTGTCGAAATCAGCCGTTTTTGCTCGAACATTAAATGCCTCCAAATGGTATTTAATTAACTTCCCGGGTGAAGAAACCCTTTTTGAGAACTCAGAGTGAGTAAATTGGCCATTTTCATGCACTTTTAACCATTCCATAAATCTTGTGTTTTGGGCCCCTGGAAGCATGAAAATCACTTTAAACATGCTAATTTTAGCTCTAACACTGATGATCCACCTACAAATGTGAACTGACGTTCAAAAATAAAACATTTGAAAACGGACCATTTTCCACATTTCTGAAGCATGACGTAATGGGGGGGGTGTTAGCTCTTTTGTCGAAAATCAGCCGTTTTTGCTCGAACATTAAATGCCTCCAAATGGTATTTAATTAACTTCCCGGGGTGAAGAAACCCTTTTTGAGAACTCAGAGTGAGTAAATTGGCCATTTTCATGCACTTTTAACCATTCCATAAATCTTGTGTTTTGGGCCCCTGGAAGCATGAAAATCACTTTAAACATGCTAATTTTAGCTCTAACACTGATGATCCACCTACAAATGTGAACTGACGTTCAAAAATAAAACATTTGAAAACGGACCATTTTCCACATTTCTGAAGCATGACGTAATGGGGGGGTGTTATCTCTTTTGTCGAAAATCAGCCGTTTTTGCTCGAACATTAAATGCCTCCAAATGGTATTTAATTAACTTCCCGAGCCCCTGGAAGCATGAAAATCACTTTAAACATGCTAATTTTAGCTCTAACACTGATGATCCACCTACAAATGTGAACTGACGTTCAAAAATAAAACATTTGAAAACGGACCATTTTCCACATTTCTGAAGCATGACGTAATGGGGGGGTGTTAGCTCTTTTGTCGAAAATCAGCCGTTTTTGCTCGAACATTAAATGCCTCCAAATGGTATTTAATTAACTTCCCGGGGTGAAGAAACCCTTTTTGAGAACTCAGAGTGAGTAAATTGGCCATTTTCATGCACTTTTAACCATTCCATAAATCTTGTGTTTTGGGCCCCTGGAAGCATGAAAATCACTTTAAACATGCTAATTTTAGCTCTAACACTGATGATCCACCTACAAATGTGAACTGACGTTCAAAAATAAAACATTTGAAAACGGACCATTTTCCACATTTCTGAAGCATGACGTAATGGGGGGGTGTTATCTCTTTTGTCGAAAATCAGCCGTTTTTGCTCGAACATTAAATGCCTCCAAATGGTATTTAATTAGCTTCCCGAGCCCCTGGAAGCATGAAAATCACTTTAAACATGCTAATTTTAGCTCTAACACTGATGATCCACCTACAAATGTGAACTGACGTTCAAAAATAAAACATTTGAAAACTGACCATTTTCCACATTTCTGAAGCATGACGTAATGGGGGGGTGTTATCTCTTTTGTCGAAAATCAGCCGTTTTTGCTCGAACATTAAATGCCTCCAAATGGTATTCAATTAACTTCCCGAGCCCCTGGAAGCATGAAAATCACTTTAAACATGCTAATTTTATCTCTAACACTGATGATCCACCTACAAATGTGAACTGACGTTCAAAAATAAAACATTTGAAAACGGACCATTTTCCACATTTCTGAAGCATGACGTAATGGGGGGGTGTTAGCTCTTTTGTCGAAAATCAGCCGTTTTTGCTCGAACATTAAATGCCTCCAAATGGTATTTAATTAACTTCCCGAGCCCCTGGAAGCATGAAAATCACTTTAAACATGCTAATTTTAGCTCTAACACTGATGATCCACCTACAAATGTGAACTGACGTTCAAAAATAAAACATTTGAAAACGGACCATTTTCCACATTTCTGAAGCATGACGTAATGGGGGGGTGTTATCTCTTTTGTCGAAAATCAGCCGTTTTTGCTCGAACATTAAATGCCTCCAAATGGTATTTAATTAACTTCCCGGGGTGAAGAAACCCTTTTTGAGAACTCAGAGTGAGTAAATTGGCCATTTTCATGCACTTTTAACCATTCCATAAATCTTGTGTTTTGGGCCCCTGGAAGCATGAAAATCACTTTAAACATGCTAATTTTAGCTCTAACACTGATGATCCACCTACAAATGTGAACTGACGTTCAAAAATAAAACA
Source organism: Lissotriton vulgaris (assembly GCF_964263255.1). Classification (NCBI taxonomy): domain Eukaryota; kingdom Metazoa; phylum Chordata; class Amphibia; order Caudata; family Salamandridae; genus Lissotriton; species Lissotriton vulgaris. The sequence goes on along the minus strand of NW_028248340.1, from coordinate 146,927 downwards.
TTTGAAAACGGACCATTTTCCACATTTCTGAAGCATGACGTAATGGGGGGGTGTTATCTCTTTTGTCGAAAATCAGCCGTTTTTGCTCGAACATTAAATGCCTCCAAATGGTATTTAATTAACTTCCCGGGGTGAAGAAACCCTTTTTGAGAACTCAGAGTGAGTAAATTGGCCATTTTCATGCACTTTTAACCATTCCATAAATCTTGTGTTTTGGGCCCCTGGAAGCATGAAAATCACTTTAAACATGCTAATTTTAGCTCTAACACTGATGATCCACCTACAAATGTGAACTGACGTTCAAAAATAAAACATTTGAAAACGGACCATTTTCCACATTTCTGAAGCATGACGTAATGGGGGGGTGTTATCTCTTTTGTCGAAAATCAGCCGTTTTTGCTCTAACATTAAATGCCTCCAAATGGTATTTAATTAACTTCCCGAGCCCCTGGAAGCATGAAAATCACTTTAAACATGCTAATTTTAGCTCTAACACTGATGATCCACCTACAAATGTGAACTGACGTTCAAAAATAAAACATTTGAAAACGGACCATTTTCCACATTTCTGAAGCATGACGTAATGGGGGGGTGTTATCTCTTTTGTCGAAAATCAGCCGTTTTTGCTCGAACATTAAATGCCTCCAAATGGTATTTAATTAACTTCCCGAGCCCCTGGAAGCATGAAAATCACTTTAAACATGCTAATTTTAGCTCTAACACTGATGATCCACCTACAAATGTGAACTGACGTTCAAAAATAAAACATTTGAAAACAGACCATTTTCCACATTTCAGAAGCATGACGTAATGGGGGGGTGTTAGCTCTTTTGTCGAAAATCAGCCGTTTTTGCTCGAACATTAAATGCCTCCAAATGGTATTTAATTAACTTCCCGGGGTGAAGAAACCCTTTTTGAGAACTCAGAGTGAGTAAATTGGCCATTTTCATGCACTTTTAACCATTCCATAAATCTTGTGTTTTGGGCCCCTGGAAGCATGAAAATCACTTTAAACATGCTAATTTTAGCTCTAACACTGATGATCCACCTACAAATGTGAACTGACGTATAAAAATAAAACATTTGAAAACGGACCATTTTCCACATTTCTGAAGCATGACGTAATGGGGGGGTGTTATCTCTTTTGTCGAAAATCAGCCGTTTTTGCTCGAACATTAAATGCCTCCAAATGGTATTTAATTAACTTCCCGGGGTGAAGAAACCCTTTTTGAGAACTCAGAGTGAGTAAATTGGCCATTTTCATGCACTTTTAACCATTCCATAAATCTTGTGTTTTGGGCCCCTGGAAGCATGAAAATCACTTTAAACATGCTAATTTTAGCTCTAACACTGATGATCCACCTACAAATGTGAACTGACGTTCAAAAATAAAACATTTGAAAACGGACCATTTTCCACATTTCTGAAGCATGACGTAATGGGGGGGTGTTATCTCTTTTGTCGAAAATCAGCCATTTTTGCTCGAACATTAAATGCCTCCAAATGGTATTTAATTAACTTCCCGGGGTGAAGAAACCCTTTTTGAGAACTCAGAGTGAGTAAATTGGCCATTTTCATGCACTTTTAACCATTCCATAAATCTTGTGTTTTGGGCCCCTGGAAGCATGAAAATCACTTTAAACATGCTAATTTTAGCTCTAACACTGATGATCCACCTACAAATGTGAACTGACGTTCAAAAATAAAACATTTGAAAACGGACCATTTTCCACATTTCTGAAGCATGACGTAATGGGGGGGTGTTATCTCTTTTGTCGAAAATCAGCCGTTTTTGCTCGAACATTAAATGCCTCCAAATGGTATTTAATTAACTTCCCGGGGTGAAGAAACCCTTTTTGAGAACTCAGAGTGAGTAAATTGGCCATTTTCATGCACTTTTAACCATTCCATAAATCTTGTGTTTTGGGCCCCTGGAAGCATGAAAATCACTTTAAACATGCTAATTTTAGCTCTAACACTGATGATCCACCTACAAATGTGAACTGACGTTCAAAAATAAAACATTTGAAAACGGACCATTTTCCACATTTCTGAAGCATGACGTAATGGGGGGGTGTTATCTCTTTTGTCGAAAATCAGCCGTTTTTGCTCGAACATTAAATGCCTCCAAATGGTATTTAATTAACTTCCCGGGGTGAAGAAACCCTTTTTGAGAACTCAGAGTGAGTAAATTGGCCATTTTCATGCACTTTTAACCATTCCATAAATCTTGTGTTTTGGGCCCCTGGAAGCATGAAAATCACTTTAAACATGCTAATTTTAGCTCTAACACTGATGATCCACCTACAAATGTGAACTGACGTTCAAAAATAAAACATTTGAAAACGGACCATTTTCCACATTTCTGAAGCATGACGTAATGGGGGGGTGTTAGCTCTTTTGTCAAAAATCAGCCGTTTTTGCTCGAACATTAAATGCCTCCAAATGGTATTTAATTAACTTCCCGGGGTGAAGAAACCCTTTTTGAGAACTCAGAGTGAGTAAATTGGCCATTTTCATGCACTTTTAACCATTCCATAAATCTTGTGTTTTGGGCCCCTGGAAGCATGAAAATCACTTTAAACATGCTAATTTTAGCTCTAACACTGATGATCCACCTACAAATGTGAACTGACGTTCAAAAATAAAACATTTGAAAACGGACCATTTTCCACATTTCTGAAGCATGACGTAATGGGGGGGTGTTATCTCTTTTGTCGAAAATCAGCCGTTTTTGCTCGAACATTAAATGCCTCCAAATGGTATTTAATTAACTTCCCGGGGTGAAGAAACCCTTTTTGAGAACCCAGAGTGAGTAAATTGGCCATTTTCATGCACTTTTAACCATTCCATAAATCTTGTGTTTTGGGCCCCTGGAAGCATGAAAATCACTTTAAACATGCTAATTTTAGCTCTAACACTGATGATCCACCTACAAATGTGAACTGACGTTCAAAAATAAAACATTTGAAAACGGACCATTTTCCACATTTCTGAAGCATGACGTAATGGGGGGGTGTTATCTCTTTTGTCGAAAATCAGCCGTTTTTGCTCTAACATTAAATGCCTCCAAATGGTATTTAATTAACTTCCCGAGCCCCTGGAAGCATGAAAATCACTTTAAACATGCTAATTTTAGCTCTAACACTGATGATCCACCTACAAATGTGAACTGACGTTCAAAAATAAAACATTTGAAAACGGACCATTTTCCACATTTCTGAAGCATGACGTAATGGGGGGGTGTTATCTCTTTTGTCGAAAATCAGCCGTTTTTGCTCGAACATTAAATGCCTCCAAATGGTATTTAATTAACTTCCCGAGCCCCTGGAAGCATGAAAATCACTTTAAACATGCTAATTTTAGCTCTAACACTGATGATCCACCTACAAATGTGAACTGACGTTCAAAAATAAAACATTTGAAAACGGACCATTTTCCACATTTCTGAAGCATGACGTAATGGGGGGGTGTTAGCTCTTTTGTCGAAAATCAGCCGTTTTTGCTCGAACATTAAATGCCTCCAAATGGTATTTAATTAACTTCCCGGGGTGAAGAAACCCTTTTTGAGAACTCAGAGTGAGTAAATTGGCCATTTTCATGCACTTTTAACCATTCCATAAATCTTGTGTTTTGGGCCCTGGAAGCATGAAAATCACTTTAAACATGCTAATTTTAGCTCTAACACTGATGATCCACCTACAAATGTGAACTGACGTTCAAAAATAAAACATTTGAAAACGGACCATTTTCCACATTTCTGAAGCATGACGTAATGGGGGGGTGTTATCTCTTTTGTCGAAAATCAGCCGTTTTTGCTCGAACATTAAATGCCTCCAAATGGTATTTAATTACCTTTCCGGGGTGAAGAAACCCTTTTTGAGAACTCAGAGTGAGTAAATTGGCCATTTTCATGCACTTTTAACCATTCCATAAATCTTGTGTTTTGGGCCCCTGCAAGCATGAAAATCACTTTAAACATGCTAATTTTAGCTCTAACACTGATGATCCACCTACAAATGTGAACTGACGTTCAAAAATAAAACATTTGAAAACGGACCATTTTCCACATTTCTGAAGCATGACGTAATGGGGGGGTGTTATCTCTTTTGTCGAAAATCAGCCGTTTTTGCTCGAACATTAAATGCCTCCAAATGGTATTTAATTAACTTCCCGGGGTGAAGAAACCCTTTTTGAGAACTCAGAGTGAGTAAATTGGCCATTTTCATGCACTTTTAACCATTCCATAAATCTTGTGTTTTGGGCCCCTGGAAGCATGAAAATCACTTTAAACATGCTAATTTTAGCTCTAACACTGATGATCCACCTACAAATGTGAACTGACGTTCAAAAATAAAACATTTGAAAACGGACCATTTTCCACATTTCTGAAGCATGACGTAATGGGGGGGTGTTATCTCTTTTGTCGAAAATCAGCCGTTTTTGCTCGAACATTAAATGCCTCCAAATGGTATTTAATTAACTTCCCGGGGTGAAGAAACCCTTTTTGAGAACTCAGAGTGAGTAAATTGGCCATTTTCATGCACTTTTAACCATTCCATAAATCTTGTGTTTTGGGCCCCTGGAAGCATGAAAATCACTTTAAACATGCTAATTTTAGCTCTAACACTGATGATCCACCTACAAATGTGAACTGACGTTCAAAAATAAAACATTTGAAAACGGACCATTTTCCACATTTCTGAAGCATGACGTAATGGGGGGGTGTTATCTCTTTTGTCGAAAATCAGCCGTTTTTGCTCGAACATTAAATGCCTCCAAATGGTATTTAATTAACTTCCCGGGGTGAAGAAACCCTTTTTGAGAACTCAGAGTGAGTAAATTGGCCATTTTCATGCACTTTTAACCATTCCATAAATCTTGTGTTTTGGGCCCCTGGAAGCATGAAAATCACTTTAAACATGCTAATTTTAGCTCTAACACTGATGATCCACCTACAAATGTGAACTGACGTTCAAAAATAAAACATTTGAAAACGGACCATTTTCCACATTTCTGAAGCATGACGTAATGGGGGGGTGTTATCTCTTTTGTCGAAAATCAGCCGTTTTTGCTCGAACATTAAATGCCTCCAAATGGTATTTAATTAACTTCCCGAGACCCTGAAAGCATGAAAATCACTTTAAACATGCTAATTTTAGCTCTAACATTGATGATCCACGTACAATAGTGAACTGACGTTCAAAAATAAAACATTTGAAAACGGACCATTTTCCACATTTCTGAAGCATGACGTAATGGGGGGGTGTTATCTCTTTTGTCGAAAATCAGCCGTTTGTGCTCGAACATTAAATGCCTCCAAATGGTATTTAATTAACTTCCCGAGCCCCTGGAAGCATGAAAATCACTTTAAACATGCTAATTTTAGCTCTAACACTGATGATCCACCTACAAATGTGAACTGACGTTCAAAAATAAAACATTTGAAAACGGACCATTTTCCACATTTCTGAAGCATGACGTAATGGGGGGGGTGTTATCTCTTTTGTCGAAAATCAGCCGTTTTTGCTCGAACATTAAATGCCTCCAAATGGTATTTAATTAACTTCCCGAGCCCCTGGAAGCATGAAAATCACTTTAAACATGCTAATTTTAGCTCTAACACTGATGATCCACCTACAAATGTGAACTGACGTTCAAAAATAAAACATTTGAAAACGGACCATTTTCCACATTTCTGAAGCATGACGTAATGGGGGGGTGTTATCTCTTTTGTCGAAAATCAGCCGTTTTTGCTCGAACATTAAATGCCTCCAAATGGTATTTAATTAACTTCCCGGGGTGAAGAAACCCTTTTTGAGAACTCAGAGTGAGTAAATTGGCCATTTTCATGCACTTTTAACCATTCCATAAATCTTGTGTTTTGGGCCCCTGGAAGCATGAAAATCACTTTAAACATGCTAATTTTAGCTCTAACACTGATGATCCACCTACAAATGTAAAAATAAAACATTTGAAAACAGACCATTTTCCACATTTCTGAAGCATGACGTAATGGGGGGGTGTTATCTCTTTTGTCGAAAATCAGCCGTTTTTGCTCGAACATTAAATGCCTCCAAATGGTATTTAATTAACTTCCCGAGCCCCTGGAAGCATGAAAATCACTTTAAACATGCTAATTTTAGCTCTAACACTGATGATCCACCTACAAATGTGAACTGACGTTCAAAAATAAAACATTTGAAAACGGACCATTTTCCACATTTCTGAAGCATGACGTAATGGGGGGGTGTTATCTCTTTTGTCGAAAATCAGCCGTTTTTGCTCGAACATTAAATGCCTCCAAATGGTATTTAATTAACTTCCCGAGCCCCTGGAAGCATGAAAATCACTTTAAACATGCTAATTTTCGCTCTAACACTGATGATCCACCTACAAATGTGAACTGACGCTCAAAAATAAAACATTTGAAAACGGACCATTTTCCACATTTCTGAAGCATGACGTAATGGGGGGGTGTTATCTCTTTTGTCGAAAATCAGCCGTTTTTGCTCGAACATTAAATGCCTCCAAATGGTATTTAATTAACTTCCCGGGGTGAAGAAACCCTTTTTGAGAACTCAGAGTGAGTAAATTGGCCATTTTCATGCACTTTTAACCATTCCATAAATCTTGTGTTTTGGGCCCCTGGAAGCATGAAAATCACTTTAAACATGCTAATTTTAGCTCTAACACTGATGATCCACCTACAAATGTGAACTGACGTTCAAAAATAAAACATTTGAAAACGGACCATTTTCCACATTTCTGAAGCATGACGTAATGGGGGGGTGTTATCTCTTTTGTCGAAAATCAGCCGTTTTTGCTCGAACATTAAATGCCTCCAAATGGTATTTAATTAACTTCCCGAGCCCCTGGAAGCATGAAAATCACTTTAAACATGCTAATTTTAGCTCTAACACTGATGATCCACCTACAAATGTGAACTGACGTTCAAAAATAAAACATTTGAAAACGGACCATTTTCCACATTTCTGAAGCATGACGTAATGGGGGGGTGTTATCTCTTTTGTCGAAAATCAGCCGTTTTTGCTCGAACATTAAATGCCTCCAAATGGTATTTAATTAACTTCCCGAGCCCCTGGAAGCATGAAAATCACTTTAAACATGCTAATTTTAGCTCTAACACTGATGATCCACCTACAAATGTGAACTGACGTTCAAAAATAAAACATTTGAAAACGGACCATTTTCCACATTTCTGAAGCATGACGTAATGGGGGGGTGTTATCTCTTTTGTCGAAAATCAGCCGTTTTTGCTCGAACATTAAATGCCTCCAAATGGTATTTAATTAACTTCCCGAGCCCCTGGAAGCATGAGAATCACTTTAAACATGCTAATTTTAGCTCTAACACTGATGATCCACCTACAAATGTGAACTGACGTTCAAAAATAAAACATTTGAAAACGGACCATTTTCCACATTTCTGAAGCATGACGTAATGGGGGGGTGTTATCTCTTTTGTCGAAAATCAGCCGTTTTTGCTCGAACATTAAATGCCTCCAAATGGTATTTAATTAACTTCCCGGGGTGAAGAAACCCTTTTTGAGAACTCAGAGTGAGTAAATTGGCCATTTTCATGCACTTTTAACCATTCCATAAATCTTGTGTTTTGGGCCCCAAGAAGCATGAAAATCACTTTAAACATGCTAATTTTAGCTCTAACACTGATGATCCACCTACAAATGTGAACTGACGTTCAAAAATAAAACATTTGAAAACGGACCATTTTCCACATTTCTGAAGCATGACGTAATGGGGGGGTGTTATCTCTTTTGTCGAAAATCAGCCGTTTTTGCTCGAACATTAAATGCCTCCAAATGGTATTTAATTAACTTCCCGGGGTGAAGAAACCCTTTTTGAGAACTCAGAGTGAGTAAATTGGCCATTTTCATGCACTTTTAACCATTCCATAAATCTTGTGTTTTGGGCCCCAAGAAGCATGAAAATCACTTTAAACATGCTAATTTTAGCTCTAACACTGATGATCCACCTACAAATGTGAACTGACGTTCAAAAATAAAACATTTGAAAACGGACCATTTTCCACATTTCTGAAGCATGACGTAATGGGGGGGTGTTATCTCTTTTGTCGAAAATCAGCCGTTTTTGCTCTAACATTAAATGCCTCCAAATGGTATTTAATTAACTTCCCGAGCCCCTAGAAGCATGAAAATCACTTTAAACATGCTAATTTTAGCTCTAACACTAATGATCCACCTACAAATGTGAACTGACGTTCAAAAATAAAACATTTGAAAACGGACCATTTTCCACATTTCTGAAGCATGACGTAATGGGGGGGTGTTAGCTCTTTTGTCAAAAATCAGCCGTTTTTGCTCGAACATTAAATGCCTCCAAATGGTATTTAATTAACTTCCCGGGGTGAAGAAACCCTTTTTGAGAACTCAGAGTGAGTAAATTGGCCATTTTCATGCACTTTTAACCATTCCATAAATCTTGTGTTTTGGGCCCCTGGAAGCATGAAAATCACTTTAAACATGCTAATTTTAGCTCTAACACTGATGATCCACCTACAAATGTGAACTGACGTTCAAAAATAAAACATTTGAAAACGGACCATTTTCCACATTTCTGAAGCATGACGTAATGGGGGGGTGTTATCTCTTTTGTCGAAAATCAGCCGTTTTTGCTCGAACATTAAATGCCTCCAAATGGTATTTAATTAACTTCCCGGGGTGAAGAAACCCTTTTTGAGAACCCAGAGTGAGTAAATTGGCCATTTTCATGCACTTTTAACCATTCCATAAATCTTGTGTTTTGGGCCCCTGGAAGCATGAAAATCACTTTAAACATGCTAATTTTAGCTCTAACACTGATGATCCACCTACAAATGTGAACTGACGTTCAAAAATAAAACATTTGAAAACGGACCATTTTCCACATTTCTGAAGCATGACGTAATGGGGGGGTGTTATCTCTTTTGTCGAAAATCTGCCGTTTTTGCTCTAACATTAAATGCCTCCAAATGGTATTTAATTAACTTCCCGAGCCCCTGGAAGCATGAAAATCACTTTAAACATGCTAATTTTAGCTCTAACACTGATGATCCACCTACAAATGTGAACTGACGTTCAAAAATAAAACATTTGAAAACGGACCATTTTCCACATTTCTGAAGCATGACGTAATGGGGGGGTGTTATCTCTTTTGTCGAAAATCAGCCGTTTTTGCTCGAACATTAAATGCCTCCAAATGGTATTTAATTAACTTCCCGAGCCCCTGGAAGCATGAAAATCACTTTAAACATGCTAATTTTAGCTCTAACACTGATGATCCACCTACAAATGTGAACTGACGTTCAAAAATAAAACATTTGAAAACGGACCATTTTCCACATTTCTGAAGCATGACGTAATGGGGGGGTGTTAGCTCTTTTGTCGAAAATCAGCCGTTTTTGCTCGAACATTAAATGCCTCCAAATGGTATTTAATTAACTTCCCGGGGTGAAGAAACCCTTTTTGAGAACTCAGAGTGAGTAAATTGGCCATTTTCATGCACTTTTAACCATTCCATAAATCTTGTGTTTTGGGCCCTGGAAGCATGAAAATCACTTTAAACATGCTAATTTTAGCTCTAACACTGATGATCCACCTACAAATGTGAACTGACGTTCAAAAATAAAACATTTGAAAACGGACCATTTTCCACATTTCTGAAGCATGACGTAATGGGGGGGTGTTATCTCTTTTGTCGAAAATCAGCCGTTTTTGCTCGAACATTAAATGCCTCCAAATGGTATTTAATTACCTTTCCGGGGTGAAGAAACCCTTTTTGAGAACTCAGAGTGAGTAAATTGGCCATTTTCATGCACTTTTAACCATTCCATAAATCTTGTGTTTTGGGCCCCTGCAAGCATGAAAATCACTTTAAACATGCTAATTTTAGCTCTAACACTGATGATCCACCTACAAATGTGAACTGACGTTCAAAAATAAAACATTTGAAAACGGACCATTTTCCACATTTCTGAAGCATGACGTAATGGGGGGGTGTTATCTCTTTTGTCGAAAATCAGCCGTTTTTGCTCGAACATTAAATGCCTCCAAATGGTATTTAATTAACTTCCCGGGGTGAAGAAACCCTTTTTGAGAACTCAGAGTGAGTAAATTGGCCATTTTCATGCACTTTTAACCATTCCATAAATCTTGTGTTTTGGGCCCCTGGAAGCATGAAAATCACTTTAAACATGCTAATTTTAGCTCTAACACTGATGATCCACCTACAAATGTGAACTGACGTTCAAAAATAAAACATTTGAAAACGGACCATTTTCCACATTTCTGAAGCATGACGTAATGGGGGGGTGTTATCTCTTTTGTCGAAAATCAGCCGTTTTTGCTCGAACATTAAATGCCTCCAAATGGTATTTAATTAACTTCCCGGGGTGAAGAAACCCTTTTTGAGAACTCAGAGTGAGTAAATTGGCCATTTTCATGCACTTTTAACCATTCCATAAATCTTGTGTTTTGGGCCCCTGGAAGCATGAAAATCACTTTAAACATGCTAATTTTAGCTCTAACACTGATGATCCACCTACAAATGTGAACTGACGTTCAAAAATAAAACATTTGAAAACGGACCATTTTCCACATTTCTGAAGCATGACGTAATGGGGGGGTGTTATCTCTTTTGTCGAAAATCAGCCGTTTTTGCTCGAACATTAAATGCCTCCAAATGGTATTTAATTAACTTCCCGGGGTGAAGAAACCCTTTTTGAGAACTCAGAGTGAGTAAATTGGCCATTTTCATGCACTTTTAACCATTCCATAAATCTTGTGTTTTGGGCCCCTGGAAGCATGAAAATCACTTTAAACATGCTAATTTTAGCTCTAACACTGATGATCCACCTACAAATGTGAACTGACGTTCAAAAATAAAACATTTGAAAACGGACCATTTTCCACATTTCTGAAGCATGACGTAATGGGGGGGTGTTATCTCTTTTGTCGAAAATCAGCCGTTTTTGCTCGAACATTAAATGCCTCCAAATGGTATTTAATTAACTTCCCGAGACCCTGAAAGCATGAAAATCACTTTAAACATGCTAATTTTAGCTCTAACATTGATGATCCACGTACAATAGTGAACTGACGTTCAAAAATAAAACATTTGAAAACGGACCATTTTCCACATTTCTGAAGCATGACGTAATGGGGGGGTGTTATCTCTTTTGTCGAAAATCAGCCGTTTGTGCTCGAACATTAAATGCCTCCAAATGGTATTTAATTAACTTCCCGAGCCCCTGGAAGCATGAAAATCACTTTAAACATGCTAATTTTAGCTCTAACACTGATGATCCACCTACAAATGTGAACTGACGTTCAAAAATAAAACATTTGAAAACGGACCATTTTCCACATTTCTGAAGCATGACGTAATGGGGGGGGTGTTATCTCTTTTGTCGAAAATCAGCCGTTTTTGCTCGAACATTAAATGCCTCCAAATGGTATTTAATTAACTTCCCGAGCCCCTGGAAGCATGAAAATCACTTTAAACATGCTAATTTTAGCTCTAACACTGATGATCCACCTACAAATGTGAACTGACGTTCAAAAATAAAACATTTGAAAACGGACCATTTTCCACATTTCTGAAGCATGACGTAATGGGGGGGTGTTATCTCTTTTGTCGAAAATCAGCCGTTTTTGCTCGAACATTAAATGCCTCCAAATGGTATTTAATTAACTTCCCGGGGTGAAGAAACCCTTTTTGAGAACTCAGAGTGAGTAAATTGGCCATTTTCATGCACTTTTAACCATTCCATAAATCTTGTGTTTTGGGCCCCTGGAAGCATGAAAATCACTTTAAACATGCTAATTTTAGCTCTAACACTGATGATCCACCTACAAATGTAAAAATAAAACATTTGAAAACAGACCATTTTCCACATTTCTGAAGCATGACGTAATGGGGGGGTGTTATCTCTTTTGTCGAAAATCAGCCGTTTTTGCTCGAACATTAAATGCCTCCAAATGGTATTTAATTAACTTCCCGAGCCCCTGGAAGCATGAAAATCACTTTAAACATGCTAATTTTAGCTCTAACACTGATGATCCACCTACAAATGTGAACTGACGTTCAAAAATAAAACATTTGAAAACGGACCATTTTCCACATTTCTGAAGCATGACGTAATGGGGGGGTGTTATCTCTTTTGTCGAAAATCAGCCGTTTTTGCTCGAACATTAAATGCCTCCAAATGGTATTTAATTAACTTCCCGAGCCCCTGGAAGCATGAAAATCACTTTAAACATGCTAATTTTCGCTCTAACACTGATGATCCACCTACAAATGTGAACTGACGCTCAAAAATAAAACATTTGAAAACGGACCATTTTCCACATTTCTGAAGCATGACGTAATGGGGGGGTGTTATCTCTTTTGTCGAAAATCAGCCGTTTTTGCTCGAACATTAAATGCCTCCAAATGGTATTTAATTAACTTCCCGGGGTGAAGAAACCCTTTTTGAGAACTCAGAGTGAGTAAATTGGCCATTTTCATGCACTTTTAACCATTCCATAAATCTTGTGTTTTGGGCCCCTGGAAGCATGAAAATCACTTTAAACATGCTAATTTTAGCTCTAACACTGATGATCCACCTACAAATGTGAACTGACGTTCAAAAATAAAACATTTGAAAACGGACCATTTTCCACATTTCTGAAGCATGACGTAATGGGGGGGTGTTATCTCTTTTGTCGAAAATCAGCCGTTTTTGCTCGAACATTAAATGCCTCCAAATGGTATTTAATTAACTTCCCGAGCCCCTGGAAGCATGAAAATCACTTTAAACATGCTAATTTTAGCTCTAACACTGATGATCCACCTACAAATGTGAACTGACGTTCAAAAATAAAACATTTGAAAACGGACCATTTTCCACATTTCTGAAGCATGACGTAATGGGGGGGTGTTATCTCTTTTGTCGAAAATCAGCCGTTTTTGCTCGAACATTAAATGCCTCCAAATGGTATTTAATTAACTTCCCGAGCCCCTGGAAGCATGAAAATCACTTTAAACATGCTAATTTTAGCTCTAACACTGATGATCCACCTACAAATGTGAACTGACGTTCAAAAATAAAACATTTGAAAACGGACCATTTTCCACATTTCTGAAGCATGACGTAATGGGGGGGTGTTATCTCTTTTGTCGAAAATCAGCCGTTTTTGCTCGAACATTAAATGCCTCCAAATGGTATTTAATTAACTTCCCGAGCCCCTGGAAGCATGAGAATCACTTTAAACATGCTAATTTTAGCTCTAACACTGATGATCCACCTACAAATGTGAACTGACGTTCAAAAATAAAACATTTGAAAACGGACCATTTTCCACATTTCTGAAGCATGACGTAATGGGGGGGTGTTATCTCTTTTGTCGAAAATCAGCCGTTTTTGCTCGAACATTAAATGCCTCCAAATGGTATTTAATTAACTTCCCGGGGTGAAGAAACCCTTTTTGAGAACTCAGAGTGAGTAAATTGGCCATTTTCATGCACTTTTAACCATTCCATAAATCTTGTGTTTTGGGCCCCAAGAAGCATGAAAATCACTTTAAACATGCTAATTTTAGCTCTAACACTGATGATCCACCTACAAATGTGAACTGACGTTCAAAAATAAAACATTTGAAAACGGACCATTTTCCACATTTCTGAAGCATGACGTAATGGGGGGGTGTTATCTCTTTTGTCGAAAATCAGCCGTTTTTGCTCGAACATTAAATGCCTCCAAATGGTATTTAATTAACTTCCCGGGGTGAAGAAACCCTTTTTGAGAACTCAGAGTGAGTAAATTGGCCATTTTCATGCACTTTTAACCATTCCATAAATCTTGTGTTTTGGGCCCCAAGAAGCATGAAAATCACTTTAAACATGCTAATTTTAGCTCTAACACTGATGATCCACCTACAAATGTGAACTGACGTTCAAAAATAAAACATTTGAAAACGGACCATTTTCCACATTTCTGAAGCATGACGTAATGGGGGGGTGTTATCTCTTTTGTCGAAAATCAGCCGTTTTTGCTCTAACATTAAATGCCTCCAAATGGTATTTAATTAACTTCCCGAGCCCCTAGAAGCATGAAAATCACTTTAAACATGCTAATTTTAGCTCTAACACTAATGATCCACCTACAAATGTGAACTGACGTTCAAAAATAAAACATTTGAAAACTGACCATTTTCCACATTTCTGAAGCTTGACGTAATGGGGGGGTGTTATCTCTTTTGTCGAAAATCAGCCGTTTTTGCTCGAACATTAAATGCCTCCAAATGGTATTTAATTAACTTCCCGAGCCCCAAGAAGCATGAAAATCACTTTAAACATGCTAATTTTAGCTCTAACACTGGTGATCCACCTACAAATGTGAACTGACGTTCAAAAATAAAACATTTGAAAACTGACCATTTTCCACATTTCTGAAGCATGACGTAATGGGGGGGTGTTATCTCTTTTGTCGAAAATCAGCCGTTTTTGCTCGAACATTAAATGCCTCCAAATGGTATTTCATTAACTTCCCGAGCCCCTGGAAGCATGAAAATCACTTTAAACATGCTAATTTTAGCTCTAACACTGATGATCCACCTACAAATGTGAACTGATGTTCAAAAATAAAACATTTGAAAACGGACCATTTTCCACATTTCTGAAGCAAGACGTAATGGGGGGTGTTATCTCTTTTGTCGAAAATCAGCCGTTTTTGCTCGAACATTAAATGCCTCCAAATGGTATTTAATTAACTTCCCGGGGTGAAGAAACCCTTTTTGAGAACTCAGAGTGAGTAAATTGGCCATTTTCATGCACTTTTAACCATTCCATAAATCTTGTGTTTTGGGCCCCTGGAAGCATGAAAATCACTTTAAACATGCTAATTTTAGCTCTAACACTGATGATCCACCTACAAATGTGAACTGACGTTCAAAAATAAAACATTTGAAAACGGACCATTTTCCACATTTCTGAAGCATGACGTAATGGGGGGGTGTTATCTCTTTTGTCGAAAATCAGCCGTTTTTGCTCGAACATTAAATGCCTCCAAATGGTATTTAATTAACTTCCCGGGGTGAAGAAACCCTTTTTGAGAACTCAGAGTGAGTAAATTGGCCATTTTCATGCACTTTTAACCATTCCATAAATCTTGTGTTTTGGGCCCCTGGAAGCTGAAAATCACTTTAAACATGCTAATTTTAGCTCTAACACTGATGATCCACCTACAAATGTGAACTGACGTTCAAAAATAAAACATTTGAAAACGGACCATTTTCCACATTTCTGAAGCATGACGTAATGGGGGGGTGTTATCTCTTTTGTCGAAAATCAGCCGTTTTTGCTCTAACATTAAATGCCTCCAAATGGTATTTAATTAACTTCCCGAGCCCCTGGAAGCATGAAAATCACTTTAAACATGCTAATTTTAGCTCTAACACTGATGATCCACCTACAAATGTGAACTGACGTTCAAAAATAAAACATTTGAAAACGGACCATTTTCCACATTTCTGAAGCATGACGTAATGGGGGGGTGTTATCTCTTTTGTCGAAAATCAGCCGTTTTTGCTCGAACATTAAATGCCTCCAAATGGTATTTAATTAACTCCCCGAGCCCCTGGAAGCATGAAAATCACTTTAAACATGCTAATTTTAGCTCTAACACTGATGATCCACCTACAAATGTGAACTGACGTTCAAAAATAAAACATTTGAAAACGGACCATTTTCCACATTTCTGAAGCATGACGTAATGGGGGGGTGTTATCTCTTTTGTCGAAAATCAGCCGTTTTTGCTCGAACATTAAATGCCTCCAAATGGTATTTAATTAACTTCCCGGGGTGAAGAAACCCTTTTTGAGAACTCAGAGTGAGTAAATTGGCCATTTTCATGCACTTTTAACCAATCCATAAATCTTGTGTTTTGGGCCCCTGGAAGCATGAAAATCACTTTAAACATGCTAATTTTAGCTCTAACACTGATGATCCACCTACAAATGTGAACTGACGTTCAAAAATAAAACATTTGAAAACGGACCATTTTCCACATTTCTGAAGCATGACGTAATGGGGGGGTGTTATCTCTTTTGTCGAAAATCAGCCGTTTTTGCTCGAACATTAAATGCCTCCAAATGGTATTTAATTAACTTCCCGGGGTGAAGAAACCCTTTTTGAGAACTCAGAGTGAGTAAATTGGCCATTTTCATGCACTTTTAACCATTCCATAAATCTTGTGTTTTGGGCCCCTGGAAGCATGAAAATCACTTTAAACATGCTAATTTTAGCTCTAACACTGATGATCCACCTACAAATGTGAACTGACGTTCAAAAATAAAACATTTGAAAACGGACCATTTTCCACATTTCTGAAGCATGACGTAATGGGGGGGTGTTATCTCTTTTGTCGAAAATCAGCCGTTTTTGCTCGAACATTAAATGCCTCCAAATGGTATTTAATTAACTTCCCGAGCCCCTGGAAGCATGAAAATCACTTTAAACATGCTAATTTTAGCTCTAACACTGATGATCCACCTACAAATGTGAACTGACGTTCAAAAATAAAACATTTGAAAACGGACCATTTTCCACATTTCTGAAGCATGACGTAATGGGGGGGTGTTATCTCTTTTGTCGAAAATCAGCCGTTTTTGCTCGAACATTAAATGCCTCCAAATGGTATTTAATTAACTTCCCGGGGTGAAGAAACCCTTTTTGAGAACTCAGAGTGAGTAAATTGGCCATTTTCATGCACTTTTAACCATTCCATAAATCTTGTGTTTTGGGCCCCTGGAAGCATGAAAATCACTTTAAACATGCTAATTTTAGCTCTAACACTGATGATCCACCTACAAATGTGAACTGACGTTCAAAAATAAAACATTTGAAAACGGACCATTTTCCACATTTCTGAAGCATGACGTAATGGGGGGGTGTTATCTCTTTTGTCGAAAATCAGCCGTTTTTGCTCTAACATTAAATGCCTCCAAATGGTATTTAATTAACTTCCCGAGCCCCTGGAAGCATGAAAATCACTTTAAACATGCTAATTTTAGCTCTAACACTGATGATCCACCTACAAATGTGAACTGACGTTCAAAAATAAAACATTTGAAAACGGACCATTTTCCACATTTCTGAAGCATGACGTAATGGGGGGGTGTTATCTCTTTTGTCGAAAATCAGCCGTTTTTGCTCGAACATTAAATGCCTCCAAATGGTATTTAATTAACTTCCCGAGCCCCTGGAAGCATGAAAATCACTTTAAACATGCTAATTTTAGCTCTAACACTGATGATCCACCTACAAATGTGAACTGACGTTCAAAAATAAAACATTTGAAAACGGACCATTTTCCACATTTCTGAAGCATGACGTAATGGGGGGGTGTTATCTCTTTTGTCGAAAATCAGCCGTTTTTGCTCGAACATTAAATGCCTCCAAATGGTATTTAATTAACTTCCCGGGGTGAAGAAACCCTTTTTGAGAACTCAGAGTGAGTAAATTGGCCATTTTCATGCACTTTTAACCATTCCATAAATATTGTGTTTTGGGCCCCTGGAAGCATGAAAATCACTTTAAACATGCTAATTTTAGCTCTAACACCGATGATCCACCTACAAATGTGAACTGACGTTCAAAAATAAAACATTTGAAAACGGACCATTTTCCACATTTCTGAAGCATGACGTAATGGGGGGGTGTTATCTCTTTTGTCGAAAATCAGCCGTTTTTGCTCGAACATTAAATGCCTTCAAATGGTATTTAATTAACTTCCCGGGGTGAAGAAACCCTTTTTGAGAACTCAGAGTGAGTAAATTGGCCATTTTCATGCACTTTTAACCATTCCATAAATCTTGTGTTTTGGGCCCCTGGAAGCATGAAAATCACTTTAAACATGCTAATTTTAGCTCTAACACTGATGATCCACCTACAAATGTGAACTGACGTTCAAAAATAAAACATTTGAAAACGGACCATTTTCCACATTTCTGAAGCATGACGTAATGGGGGGGTGTTATCTCTTTTGTCGAAAATCAGCCGTTTTTGCTCGAACATTAAATGCCTCCAAATGGTATTTAATTAACTTCCCGGGGTGAAGAAACCCTTTTTGAGAACTCAGAGTGAGTAAATTGGCCATTTTCATGGACTTTTAACCATTCCATAAATCTTGTGTTTTGGGCCCCTGGAAGCATGAAAATCACTTTAAACATGCTAATTTTAGCTCTAACACTGATGATCCACCTACAAATGTGAACTGACGTTCAAAAATAAAACATTTGAAAACGGACCATTTTCCACATTTCTGAAGCATGACGTAATGGGGGGGTGTTATCTCTTTTGTCGAAAATCAGCCGTTTTTGCTCGAACATTAAATGCCTCCAAATGGTATTTAATTAACTTCCCGAGCCCCTGGAAGCATGAAAATCACTTTAAACATGCTAATTTTAGCTCTAACACTGATGATCCACCTACAAATGTGAACTGACGTTCAAAAATAAAACATTTGAAAACGGACCATTTTCCACATTTCTGAAGCATGACGTAATGGGGGGGTGTTATCTCTTTTGTCGAAAATCAGCCGTTTTTGCTCGAACATTAAATGCCTCCAAATGGTATTTAATTAACTTCCCGAGCCCCTGGAAGCATGAAAATCACTTTAAACATGCTAATTTTAGCTCTAACACTGATGATCCACCTACAAATGTGAACTGACGTTCAAAAATAAAACATTTGAAAACGGACCATTTTCCACATTTCTGAAGCATGACGTAAGGGGGGGTGTTATCTCTTTTGTCGAAAATCAGCCGTTTTTGCTCGAACATTAAAT
This sequence comes from Lissotriton vulgaris, assembly GCF_964263255.1. NCBI lineage: Eukaryota > Metazoa > Chordata > Amphibia > Caudata > Salamandridae > Lissotriton > Lissotriton vulgaris. Next base: position 128,060 of record NW_028248340.1, on the reverse strand, counting down.
GCCTCCAAATGGTATTTGATTAACTTCCCGAGCCCCTGGAAGCATGAAAATCACTTTAAACATGCTAATTTTAGCTCTAACACTGATGATCCACCTACAAATGTGAACTGACGTTCAAAAATAAAACATTTGAAAACGGACCATTTTCCACATTTCTGAAGCATGACGTAATGGGGGGGTGTTATCTCTTTTGTCGAAAATCAGCCGTTTTTGCTCGAACATTAAATGCCTCCAAATGGTATTTAATTAACTTCCCGGGGTGAAGAAACCCTTTTTGAGAACTCAGAGTGAGTAAATTGGCCATTTTCATGCACTTTTAACCATTCCATAAATCTTGTGTTTTGGGCCCCTGGAAGCATGAAAATCACTTTAAACATGCTAATTTTAGCTCTAACACTGATGATCCACCTACAAATGTGAACTGACGTTCAAAAATAAAACATTTGAAAATGGACCATTTTCCACATTTCTGAAGCATGACGTAATGGGGGGGTGTTATCTCTTTTGTCGAAAATCAGCCGTTTTTGCTCGAACATTAAATGCCTCCAAATGGTATTTAATTAACTTCCCGGGGTGAAGAAACCCTTTTTGAGAACTCAGAGTGAGTAAATTGGCCATTTTCATGCACTTTTAACCATTCCATAAATCTTGTGTTTTGGGCCCCTGGAAGCATGAAAATCACTTTAAACATGCTAATTTTAGCTCTAACACTGATGATCCACCTACAAATGTGAACTGACGTTCAAAAATAAAACATTTGAAAACGGACCATTTTCCACATTTCTGAAGCATGACGTAATGGGGGGGGTGTTATCTCTTTTGTCGAAAATCAGCCGTTTTTGCTCGAACATTAAATGCCTCCAAATGGTATTTAATTAACTTCCCGGGGTGAAGAAACCCTTTTTGAGAACTCAGAGTGAGTAAATTGGCCATTTTCATGCACTTTTAACCATTCCATAAATCTTGTGTTTTGGGCCCCAAGAAGCATGAAAATCACTTTAAACATGCTAATTTTAGCTCTAACACTGATGATCCACCTACAAATGTGAACTGACGTTCAAAAATAAAACATTTGAAAACGGACCATTTTCCACATTTCTGAAGCATGACGTAATGGGGGGGTGTTATCTCTTTTGTCGAAAATCAGCCGTTTTTGCTCGAACATTAAATGCCTCCAAATGGTATTTAATTAACTTCCCGAGCCCCTGGAAGCATGAAAATCACTTTAAACATGCTAATTTTAGCTCTAACACTGATGATCCACCTACAAATGTGAACTGACGTTCAAAAATAAAACATTTGAAAACGGACCATTTTCCACATTTCTGAAGCATGACGTAATGGGGGGGTGTTATCTCTTTTGTCGAAAATCAGCCGTTTTTGCTCGAACATTAAATGCCTCCAAATGGTATTTAATTAACTTCCCGAGCCCCTGGAAGCATGAAAATCACTTTAAACATGCTAATTGTAGCTCTAACACTGATGATCCACCTACAAATGTGAACTGACGTTCAAAAATAAAACATTTGAAAACGGACCATTTTCCACATTTCTGAAGCATGACGTAATGGGGGGGTGTTATCTCTTTTGTCGAAAATCAGCCGTTTTTGCTCGAACATTAAATGCCTCCAAATGGTATTTAATTAACTTCCCGAGCCCCTGGAAGCATGAAAATCACTTTAAACATGCTAATTTTAGCTCTAACACTGATGATCCACCTACAAATGTGAACTGACGTTCAAAAATAAAACATTTGAAAACGGACCATTTTCCACATTTCTGAAGCATGACGTAATGGGGGGGTGTTATCTCTTTTGTCGAAAATCAGCCGTTTTTGCTCGAACATTAAATGCCTCCAAATGGTATTTAATTAACTTCCCGGGGTGAAGAAACCCTTTTTGAGAACTCAGAGTGAGTAAATTGGCCATTTTCATGCACTTTTAACCATTCCATAAATCTTGTGTTTTGGGCCCCTGGAAGCATGAAAATCACTTTAAACATGCTAATTTTACCTCTAACACTGATGATCCACCTACAAATGTGAACTGACGTTCAAAAATAAAACATTTGAAAACGGACCATTTTCCACATTTCTGAAGCATGACGTAATGGGGGGGTGTTATCTCTTTTGTCGAAAATCAGCCGTTTTTGCTCGAACATTAAATGCCTCCAAATGGTATTTAATTAACTTCCCGGGGTGAAGAAACCCTTTTTGAGAACTCAGAGTGAGTAAATTGGCCATTTTCATGCACTTTTAACCATTCCATAAATCTTGTGTTTTGGGCCCCTGGAAGCATGAAAATCACTTTAAACATGCTAATTGTAGCTCTAACACTGATGATCCACCTACAAATGTGAACTGACGTTCAAAAATAAAACATTTGAAAACGGACCATTTTCCACATTTCTGAAGCAAGACGTAATGGGGGGTGTTATCTCTTTTGTCGAAAATCAGCCGTTTTTGCTCGAACATTAAATGCCTCCAAATGGTATTTAATTAACTTCCCGGGGTGAAGAAACCCTTTTTGAGAACTCAGAGTGAGTAAATTGGCCATTTTCATGCACTTTTAACCATTCCATAAATCTTGTGTTTTGGGCCCCTGGAAGCATGAAAATCACTTTAAACATGCTAATTTTAGCTCTAACACTGATGATCCACCTACAAATGTGAACTGACGTTCAAAAATAAAACATTTGAAAACGGACCATTTTCCACATTTCTGAAGCATGACGTAATGGGGGGGTGTTATCTCTTTTGTCGAAAATCAGCCGTTTTTGCTCTAACATGAAATGCCTCCAAATGGTATTTAATTAACTTCCCGAGCCCCTGGAAGCATGAAAATCACTTTAAACATGCTAATTTTAGCTCTAACACTGATGATCCACCTACAAATGTGAACTGACGTTCAAAAATAAAACATTTGAAAACGGACCATTTTCCACATTTCTGAAGCATGACGTAATGGGGGGGTGTTATCTCTTTTGTCGAAAATCAGCCGTTTTTGCTCGAACATTAAATGCCTCCAAATGGTATTTAATTAACTTCCCGAGCCCCTGGAAGCATGAAAATCACTTTAAACATGCTAATTTTAGCTCTAACACTGATGATCCACCTACAAATGTGAACTGACGTTCAAAAATAAAACATTTGAAAACGGACCATTTTCCACATTTCTGAAGCATGACGTAATGGGGGGGTGTAATCTCTTTTGTCGAAAATCAGCCGTTTTTGCTCGAACATTAAATGCCTCCAAATGGTATTTAATTAACTTCCCGGGGTGAAGAAACCCTTTTTGAGAACTCAGAGTGAGTAAATTGGCCATTTTCATGCACTTTTAACCATTCCATAAATCTTATGTTTTGGGCCCCTGGAAGCATGAAAATCACTTTAAACATGCTAATTTTAGCTCTAACACTGATGATCCACCTACAAATGTGAACTGACGTTCAAAAATAAAACATTTGAAAACGGACCATTTTCCACATTTCTGAAGCATGACGTAATGGGGGGGTGTTATCTCTTTTGTCGAAAATCAGCCGTTTTTGCTCTAACATTAAATGCCTCCAAATGGTATTTAATTAACTTCCCGAGCCCCTGGAAGCATGAAAATCACTTTAAACATGCTAATTTTAGCTCTAACACTGATGATCCACCTACAAATGTGAACTGACGTTCAAAAATAAAACATTTGAAAACGGACCATTTTCCACATTTCTGAAGCATGACGTAATGGGGCGGTGTTATCTCTTTTGTCGAAAATCAGCCGTTTTTGCTCGAACATTAAATGCCTCCAAATGGTATTTAATTAACTTCCCGAGCCCCTGGAAGCATGAAAATCACTTTAAACATGCTAATTTTAGCTCTAACACTGATGATCCACCTACAAATGTGAACTGACGTTCAAAAATAAAACATTTGAAAACGGACCATTTTCCACATTTCTGAAGCATGACGTAATGGGGGGGTGTTATCTCTTTTGTCGAAAATCAGCCGTTTTTGCTCGAACATTAAATGCCTCCAAATGGTATTTAATTAACTTCCCGGGGTGAAGAAACCCTTTTTGAGAACTCAGAGTGAGTAAATTGGCCATTTTCATGCACTTTTAACCATTCCATAAATCTTGTGTTTTGGGCACCTGGAAGCATGAAAATCACTTTAAACATGCTAATTTTAGCTCTAACACTGATGATCCACCTACAAATGTGAACTGACGTTCAAAAATAAAACATTTGAAAACGGACCATTTTCCACATTTCTGAAGCATGACGTAATGGGGGGGTGTTATCTCTTTTGTCGAAAATCAGCCGTTTTTGCTCGAACATTAAATGCCTCCAAATGGTATTTAATTAACTTCCCGGGGTGAAGAAACCCTTTTTGAGAACTCAGAGTGAGTAAATTGGCCATTTTCATGCACTTTTAACCATTCCATAAATCTTGTGTTTTGGGCCCCTGGAAGCATGAAAATCACTTTAAACATGCTAATTTTAGCTCTAACACTGATGATCCACCTACAAATGTGAACTGACGTTCAAAAATAAAACATTTGAAAACGGACCATTTTCCACATTTCTGAAGCATGACGTAATGGGGGGGTGTTATCTCTTTTGTCGAAAATCAGCCGTTTTTGCTCGAACATTAAATGCCTCCAAATGGTATTTAATTAACTTCCCGAGCCCCTGGAAGCATGAAAATCACTTTAAACATGCTAATTTTAGCTCTAACACTGATGATCCACCTACAAATGTGAACTGACGTTCAAAAATAAAACATTTGAAAACGGACCATTTTCCACATTTCTGAAGCATGACGTAATGGGGGGGTGTTATCTCTTTTGTCGAAAATCAGCCGTTTTTGCTCGAACATTAAATGCCTCCAAATGGTATTTAATTAACTTCCCGAGCCCCTGGAAGCATGAAAATCACTTTAAACATGCTAATTTTAGCTCTAACACTGATGATCCACCTACAAATGTGAACTGACGTTCAAAAATAAAACATTTGAAAACGGACCATTTTCCACATTTCTGAAGCATGACGTAATGGGGGGGTGTTATCTCTTTTGTCGAAAATCAGCCGTTTTTGCTCGAACATTAAATGCCTCCAAATGGTATTTAATTAACTTCCCGAGCCCCTGGAAGCATGAAAATCACTTTAAACATGCTAATTTTAGCTCTAACACTGATGATCCACCTACAAATGTGAACTGACGTTCAAAAATAAAACATTTGAAAACGGACCATTTTCCACATTTCTGAAGCATGACGTAATGGGGGGTGTTATCTCTTTTGTCGAAAATCAGCCGTTTTTGCTCGAACATTAAATGCCTCCAAATGGTATTTAATTAACTTCCCGGGGTGAAGAAACCCTTTTTGAGAACTCAGAGTGAGTAAATTGGCCATTTTCATGCACTTTTAACCATTCCATAAATCTTGTGTTTTGGGCCCCTGGAAGCATGAAAATCACTTTAAACATGCTAATTTTAGCTCTAACACTGATGATCCACCTACAAATGTGAACTGACGTTCAAAAATAAAACATTTGAAAACGGACCATTTTCCACATTTCTGAAGCATGACGTAATGGGGGGGTGTTAGCTCTTTTGTCGAAAATCAGCTGTTTTTGCTCGAACATTAAATGCCTCCAAATGGTATTTAATTAACTTCCCGGGGTGAAGAAACCCTTTTTGAGAACTCAGAGTGAGTAAATTGGCCATTTTCATGCACTTTTAACCATTCCATAAATCTTGTGTTTTGGGCCCCTGGAAGCATGAAAATCACTTTAAACATGCTAATTTTAGCTCTAACACTGATGATCCACCTACAAATGTGAACTGACGTTCAAAAATAAAACATTTGAAAACGGACCATTTTCCACATTTCTGAAGCATGACGTAATGGGGGGGTGTTATCTCTTTTGTCGAAAATCAGCCGTTTTTGCTCGAACATTAAATGCCTCCAAATGGTATTTAATTAACTTCCCGGGGTGAAGAAACCCTTTTTGAGAACTCAGAGTGAGTAAATTGGCCATTTTCATGCACTTTTAACCATTCCATAAATCTTGTGTTTTGGGCCCCTGGAAGCATGAAAATCACTTTAAACATGCTAATTTTAGCTCTAACACTGATGATCCACCTACAAATGTGAACTGACGTTCAAAAATAAAACATTTGAAAACGGACCATTTTCCACATTTCTGAAGCATGACGTAATGGGGGGGTGTTATCTCTTTTGTCGAAAATCAGCCGTTTTTGCTCTAACATTAAATGCCTCCAAATGGTATTTAATTAACTTCCCGAGCCCCTGGAAGCATGAAAATCACTTTAAACATGCTAATTTTAGCTCTAACACTGATGATCCACCTACAAATGTGAACTGACGTTCAAAAATAAAACATTTGAAAACGGACCATTTTCCACATTTCTGAAGCATGACGTAATGGGGGGGTGTTATCTCTTTTGTCGAAAATCAGCCGTTTTTGCTCGAACATTAAATGCCTCCAAATGGTATTTAATTAACTTCCCGAGCCCCTGGAAGCATGAAAATCACTTTAAACATGCTAATTTTAGCTCTAACACTGATGATCCACCTACAAATGTGAACTGACGTTCAAAAATAAAACATTTGAAAACGGACCATTTTCCACATTTCTGAAGCATGACGTAATGGGGGGGTGTTATCTCTTTTGTCGAAAATCAGCCGTTTTTGCTCGAACATTAAATGCCTCCAAATGGTATTTAATTAACTTCCTGGGGTGAAGAAACCCTTTTTGAGAACTCAGAGTGAGTAAATTGGCCATTTTCATGCACTTTTAACCATTCCATAAATCTTGTGTTTTGGGCCCCTGGAAGCATGAAAATCACTTTAAACATGCTAATTTTAGCTCTAACACTGATGATCCACCTACAAATGTGAACTGACGTTCAAAAATAAAACATTTGAAAACGGACCATTTTCCACATTTCTGAAGCATGACGTAATGGGGGGGTGTTATCTCTTTTGTCGAAAATCAGCCGTTTTTGCTCGAACATTAAATGCCTCCAAATGGTATTTAATTAACTTCCCGGGGTGAAGAAACCCTTTTTGAGAACTCAGAGTGAGTAAATTGGCCATTTTCATGCACTTTTAACCATTCCATAAATCTTGTGTTTTGGGCCCCAAGAAGCATGAAAATCACTTTAAACATGCTAATTTTAGCTCTAACACTGATGATCCACCTACAAATGTGAACTGACGTTCAAAAATAAAACATTTGAAAACGGACCATTTTCCACATTTCTGAAGCATGACGTAATGGGGGGGTGTTATCTCTTTTGTCGAAAATCAGCCGTTTTTGCTCGAACATTAAATGCCTCCAAATGGTATTTAATTAACTTCCCGAGCCCCTGGAAGCATGAAAATCACTTTAAACATGCTAATTTTAGCTCTAACACTGATGATCCACCTACAAATGTGAACTGACGTTCAAAAATAAAACATTTGAAAACGGACCATTTTCCACATTTCTGAAGCATGACGTAATGGGGGGGTGTTATCTCTTTTGTCGAAAATCAGCCGTTTTTGCTCGAACATTAAATGCCTCCAAATGGTATTTAATTAACTTCCCGAGCCCCTGGAAGCATGAAAATCACTTTAAACATGCTAATTTTAGCTCTAACACTGATGATCCACCTACAAATGTGAACTGACGTTCAAAAATAAAACATTTGAAAACGGACCATTTTCCACATTTCTGAAGCATGACGTAATGGGGGGGTGTTATCTCTTTTGTCGAAAATCAGCCGTTTTTGCTCGAACATTAAATGCCTCCAAATGGTATTTAATTAACTTCCCGAGCCCCTGGAAGCATGAAAATCACTTTAAACATGCTAATTTTAGCTCTAACACTGATGATCCACCTACAAATGTGAACTGACGTTCAAAAATAAAACATTTGAAAACGGACCATTTTCCACATTTCTGAAGCATGACGTAATGGGGGGGTGTTATCTCTTTTGTCGAAAATCAGCCGTTTTTGCTCGAACATTAAATGCCTCCAAATGGTATTTAATTAACTTCCCGAGCCCCTGGAAGCATGAAAATCACTTTAAACATGCTAATTGTAGCTCTAACACTGATGATCCACCTACAAATGTGAACTGACGTTCAAAAATAAAACATTTGAAAACGGACCATTTTCCACATTTCTGAAGCATGACGTAATGGGGGGGTGTTATCTCTTTTGTTGAAAATCAGCCGTTTTTGCTCGAACATTAAATGCCTCCAAATGGTATTTAATTAACTTCCCGAGCCCCTGGAAGCATGAAAATCACTTTAAACATGCTAATTTTAGCTCTAACACTGATGATCCACCTACAAATGTGAACTGACGTTCAAAAATAAAACATTTGAAAACGGACCATTTTCCACATTTCTGAAGCATGACGTAATGGGGGGGTGTTATCTCTTTTGTCGAAAATCAGCCGTTTTTGCTCGAACATTAAATGCCTCCAAATGGTATTTAATTAACTTCCCGGGGTGAAGAAACCCTTTTTGAGAACTCAGAGTGAGTAAATTGGCCATTTTCATGCACTTTTAACCATTCCATAAATCTTGTGTTTTGGGCCCCTGGAAGCATGAAAATCACTTTAAACATGCTAATTTTACCTCTAACACTGATGATCCACCTACAAATGTGAACTGACGTTCAAAAATAAAACATTTGAAAACGGACCATTTTCCACATTTCTGAAGCATGACGTAATGGGGGGGTGTTATCTCTTTTGTCGAAAATCAGCCGTTTTTGCTCGAACATTAAATGCCTCCAAATGGTATTTAATTAACTTCCCGAGCCCCTGGAAGCATGAAAATTACTTTAAACATGCTAATTTTAGCTCTAACACTGATGATCCACCTACAAATGTGAACTGACGTTCAAAAATAAAACATTTGAAAACGGACCATTTTCCACATTTCTGAAGCATGACGTAATGGGGGGGTGTTATCTCTTTTGTCGAAAATCAGCCGTTTTTGCTCGAACATTAAATGCCTCCAAATGGTATTTAATTAACTTCCCGAGCCCCTGGAAGCATGAAAATCACTTTAAACATGCTAATTTTAGCTCTAACACTGATGATCCACCTACAAATGTGAACTGACGTTCAAAAATAAAACATTTGAAAACGGACCATTTTCCACATTTCTGAAGCATGACGTAATGGGGGGGTGTTATCTCTTTTGTCGAAAATCAGCCGTTTTTGCTCGAACATTAAATGCCTCCAAATGGTATTTAATTAACTTCCCGGGGTGAAGAAACCCTTTTTGAGAACTCAGAGTGAGTAAATTGGCCATTTTCATGCACTTTTAACCATTCCATAAATCTTGTGTTTTGGGCCCCAAGAAGCATGAAAATCACTTTAAACATGCTAATTTTAGCTCTAACACTGATGATCCACCTACAAATGTGAACTGACGTTCAAAAATAAAACATTTGAAAACGGACCATTTTCCACATTTCTGAAGCATGACGTAATGGGGGGGTGTTATCTCTTTTGTTGAAAATCATCCGTTTTTGCTCGAACATTAAATGCCTCCAAATGGTATTAAATTAACTTCCCGAGCCCCTGGAAGCATGAAAATCACTTTAAACATGCTAATTTTAGCTCTAACACTGATGATCCACCTACAAATGTGAACTGACGTTCAAAAATAAAACATTTGAAAACGGACCATTTTCCACATTTCTGAAGCATGACGTAATGGGGGGGTGTTATCTCTTTTGTCGAAAATCAGCCGTTTTTGCTCGAACATTAAATGCCTCCAAATGGTATTTAATTAACTTCCCGGGGTGAAGAAACCCTTTTTGAGAACTCAGAGTGAGTAAATTGGCCATTTTCATGCACTTTTAACCATTCCATAAATCTTGTGTTTTGGGCCCCTGGAAGCATGAAAATCACTTTAAACATGCTAATTTTAGCTCTAACACTGATGATCCACCTACAAATGTGAACTGACGTTCAAAAATAAAACATTTGAAAACGGACCATTTTCCACATTTCTGAAGCATGACGTAATGGGGGGGTGTTATCTCTTTTGTCGAAAATCAGCCGTTTTTGCTCGAACATTAAATGCCTCCAAATGGTATTTAATTAACTTCCCGGGGTGAAGAAACCCTTTTTGAGAACTCAGAGTGAGTAAATTGGCCATTTTCATGCACTTTTAACCATTCCATAAATCTTGTGTTTTGGGCCCCTGGAAGCATGAAAATCACTTTAAACATGCTAATTTTAGCTCTAACACTGATGATCCACCTACAAATGTGAACTGACGTTCAAAAATAAAACATTTGAAAACGGACCATTTTCCACATTTCTGAAGCATGACGTAATGGGGGGGTGTTATCTCTTTTGTCGAAAATCAGCCGTTTTTGCTCGAACATTAAATGCCTCCAAATGGTATTTAATTAACTTCCCGAGCCCCTGGAAGCATGAAAATCACTTTAAACATGCTAATTTTAGCTCTAACACTGATGATCCACCTACAAATGTGAACTGACGTTCAAAAATAAGACATTTGAAAACGGACCATTTTCCACATTTCTGAAGCATGACGTAATGGGGGGGTGTTATCTCTTTTGTCGAAAATCAGCCGTTTTTGCTCGAACATTAAATGCCTCCAAATGGTATTTAATTAACTTCCCGGGGTGAAGAAACCCTTTTTGAGAACTCAGAGTGAGTAAATTGGCCATTTTCATGCACTTTTAACCATTCCATAAATCTTGTGTTTTGGGCCCCTGGAAGCATGAAAATCACTTTAAACATGCTAATTTTAGCTCTAACACTGATGATCCACCTACAAATGTGAACTGACGTTCAAAAATAAAACATTTGAAAACGGACCATTTTCCACATTTCTGAAGCATGACGTAATGGGGGGGTGTTATCTCTTTTGTCGAAAATCAGCCGTTTTTGCTCGAACATTAAATGCCTCCAAATGGTATTTAATTAACTTCCCGGGGTGAAGAAACCCTTTTTGAGAACTCAGAGTGAGTAAATTGGCCATTTTCATGCACTTTTAACCATTCCATAAATCTTGTGTTTTGGGCCCCTGGAAGCATAAAAATTACTTTAAACATGCTAATTTTAGCTCTAACACTGATGATCCACCTACAAATGTGAACTGACGTTCAAAAATAAAACATTTGAAAACGGACCATTTTCCACATTTCTGAAGCATGACGTAATGGGGGGGGTGTTATCTCTTTTGTCGAAAATCAGCCGTTTTTGCTCGAACATTAAATGCCTCCAAATGGTATTTAATTAACTTCCCGAGCCCCTGGAAGCATGAAAATCACTTTAAACATGCTAATTTTAGCTCTAACACTGATGATCCACCTACAAATGTGAACTGACGTTCAAAAATAAAACATTTGAAAACGGACCATTTTCCACATTTCTGAAGCATGACGTAATGGGGGGGTGTTATCTCTTTTGTCGAAAATCAGCCGTTTTTGCTCGAACATTAAATGCCTCCAAATGGTATTTAATTAACTTCCCGAGCCCCTGGAAGCATGAAAATCACTTTAAACATGCTAATTTTAGCTCTAACACTGATGATCCACCTCCAAATGTGAACTGACGTTCAAAAATAAAACATTTGAAAACGGACCATTTTCCACATTTCTGAAGCATGACGTAATGGGGGGGTGTTATCTCTTTTGTCGAAAATCAGCCGTTTTTGCTCGAACATTAAATGCCTCCAAATGGTATTTAATTAACTTCCCGGGGTGAAGAAACCCTTTTTGAGAACTCAGAGTGAGTAAATTGGCCATTTTCATGCACTTTTAACCATTCCATAAATCTTGTGTTTTGGGCCCCTGGAAGCATGAAAATCACTTTAAACATGCTAATTTTAGCTCTAACACTGATGATCCACCTACAAATGTGAACTGACGTTCAAAAATAAAACATTTGAAAACGGACCATTTTCCACATTTCTGAAGCATGACGTAATGGGGGGGTGTTATCTCTTTTGTCGAAAATCAGCCGTTTTTGCTCTAACATTAAATGCCTCCAAATGGTATTTAATTAACTTCCCGAGCCCCTGGAAGCATGAAAATCACTTTAAACATGCTAATTTTAGCTCTAACACTGATGATCCACCTACAAATGTGAACTGACGTTCAAAAATAAAAGATTTGAAAACGGACCATTTTCCACATTTCTGAAGCATGACGTAATGGGGGGGTGTTATCTCTTTTGTCGAAAATCAGCCGTTTTTGCTCGAACATTAAATGCCTCCAAATGGTATTTAATTAACTTCCCGGGGTGAAGAAACCCTTTTTGAGAACTCAGAGTGAGTAAATTGGCCATTTTCATGCACTTTTAACCATTCCATAAATCTTGTGTTTTGGGCCCCAAGAAGCATGAAAATCACTTTAAACATGCTAATTTTAGCTCTAACACTGATGATCCACCTACAAATGTGAACTGACGTTCAAAAATAAAACATTTGAAAACGGACCATTTTCCACATTTCTGAAGCATGACGTAATGGGGGGGGTGTTATCTCTTTTGTCGAAAATCAGCCGTTTTTGCTCGAACATTAAATGCCTGCAAATGGTATTTAATTAACTTCCCGGGGTGAAGAAACCCTTTTTGAGAACTCAGAGTGAGTACATTGGCCATTTTCATGCACTTTTAACCATTCCATAAATCTTGTGTTTTGGGCCCCAAGAAGCATGAAAATCACTTTAAACATGCTAATTTTAGCTCTAACACTGATGATCCACCTACAAATGTGAACTGACGTTCAAAAATAAAACATTTGAAAACGGACCATTTTCCACATTTCTGAAGCATGACGTAATGGGGGGGTGTTATCTCTTTTGTCGAAAATCAGCCGTTTTTGCTCGAACATTAAATGCCTCCAAATGGTATTTAATTAACTTCCCGAGCCCCTGGAAGCATGAAAATCACTTTAAACATGCTAATTTTAGCTCTAACACTGATGATCCACCTACAAATGTGAACTGACGTTCAAAAAAGAAACATTTGAAAACGGACCATTTTCCACATTTCTGAAGCATGACGTAATGGGGGTGTTATCTCTTTTGTCGAAAATCAGCCGTTTTTGCTCGAACATTAAATGCCTCCAAATGGTATTTAATTAACTTCCCGGGGTGAAGAAACCCTTTTTGAGAACTCAGAGTGAGTAAATTGGCCATTTTCATGCACTTTTAACCATTCCATAAATCTTGTGTTTTGGGCCCCAAGAAGCATGAAAATCACTTTAAACATGCTAATTTTAGCTCTAACACTGATGATCCACCTACAAATGTGAACTGACGTTCAAAAATAAAACATTTGAAAACGGACCATTTTCCACATTTCTGAAGCATGACGTAATGGGGGGGTGTTATCTCTTTTGTCGAAAATCAGCCGTTTTTGCTCGAACATTAAATGCCTCCAAATGGTATTTAATTAACTTCCCGGGGTGAAGAAACCCTTTTTGAGAACTCAGAGTGAGTAAATTGGCCATTTTCATGCACTTTTAACCATTCCATAAATCTTGTGTTTTGGGCCCCTGGAAGCATGAAAATCACTTTAAACATGCTAATTTTAGCTCTAACACTGATGATCCACCTACAAATGTGAACTGACGTTCAAAAATAAAACATTTGAAAACGGACCATTTTCCACATTTCTGAAGCATGACGTAATGGGGGGGTGTTATCTCTTTTGTCGAAAATCAGCCGTTTTTGCTCGAACATTAAATGCCTCCAAATGGTATTTAATTAACTTCCCGAGCCCCTGGAAGCATGAAAATCACTTTAAACATGCTAATTTTAGCTCTAACACTGATGATCCACCTACAAATGTGAACTGACGTTCAAAAATAAAACATTTGAAAACGGACCATTTTCCACATTTCTGAAGCATGACGTAATGGGGGGGTGTTATCTCTTTTGTCGAAAATCAGCCGTTTTTGCTCGAACATTAAATGCCTCCAAATGGTATTTAATTAACTTCCCGAGCCCCTGGAAGCATGAAAATCACTTTAAACATGCTAATTTTAGCTCTAACACTGATGATCCACCTACAAATGTGAACTGACGTTCAAAAATAAAACATTTGAAAACGGACCATTTTCCACATTTCTGAAGCATGACGTAATGGGGGGGTGTTATCTCTTTTGTCGAAAATCAGCCGTTTTTGCTCGAACATTAAATGCCTCCAAATGGTATTTAATTAACTTCCCGAGCCCCTGGAAGCATGAAAATCACTTTAAACATGCTAATTTTGGCTCTAACACTGATGATCCACCTACAAATGTGAACTGACGTTCAAAAATAAAACATTTGAAAACGGACCATTTTCCACATTTCTGAAGCATGACGTAATGGGGGGGTGTTATCTCTTTTGTCGAAAATCAGCCGTTTTTGCTCGAACATTAAATGCCTCCAAATGGTATTTAATTAACTTCCCGGGGTGAAGAAACCCTTTTTGAGAACTCAGAGTGAGTAAATTGGCCATTTTCATGCACTTTTAACCATTTCATAAATCTTGTGTTTTGGGCCCCTGGAAGCATGAAAATCACTTTAAACATGCTAATTTTAGCTCTAACACTGATGATCCACCTACAAATGTGAACTGACGTTCAAAAATAAAACATTTGAAAACGGACCATTTTCCACATTTCTGAAGCATGACGTAATGGGGGGGTGTTAGCTCTTTTGTCGAAAATCAGCTGTTTTTGCTCGAACATTAAATGCCTCCAAATGGTATTTAATTAACTTCCCGGGGTGAAGAAACCCTTTTTGAGAACTCAGAGTGAGTAAATTGGCCATTTTCATGCACTTTTAACCATTCCATAAATCTTGTGTTTTGGGCCCCTGGAAGCATGAAAATCACTTTAAACATGCTAATTTTAGCTCTAACACTGATGATCCACCTACAAATGTGAACTGACGTTCAAAAATAAAACATTTGAAAACGGACCATTTTCCACATTTCTGAAGCATGACGTAATGGGGGGGTGTTATCTCTTTTGTCGAAAATCAGCCGTTTTTGCTCGAACATTAAATGCCTCCAAATGGTATTTAATTAACTTCCCGGGGTGAAGAAACCCTTTTTGAGAACTCAGAGTGAGTAAATTGGCCATTTTCATGCACTTTTAACCATTCCATAAATCTTGTGTTTTGGGCCCCTGGAAGCATGAAAATCACTTTAAACATGCTAATTTTAGCTCTAACACTGATGATCCACCTACAAATGTGAACTGACGTTCAAAAATAAAACATTTGAAAACGGACCATTTTCCACATTTCTGAAGCATGACGTAATGGGGGGGTGTTATCTCTTTTGTCGAAAATCAGCCGTTTTTGCTCTAACATTAAATGCCTCCAAATGGTATTTAATTAACTTCCCGAGCCCCTGGAAGCATGAAAATCACTTTAAACATGCTAATTTTAGCTCTAACACTGATGATCCACCTACAAATGTGAACTGACGTTCAAAAATAAAACATTTGAAAACGGACCATTTTCCACATTTCTGAAGCATGACGTAATGGGGGGGTGTTATCTCTTTTGTCGAAAATCAGCCGTTTTTGCTCGAACATTAAATGCCTCCAAATGGTATTTAATTAACTTCCCGAGCCCCTGGAAGCATGAAAATCACTTTAAACATGCTAATTTTAGCTCTAACACTGATGATCCACCTACAAATGTGAACTGACGTTCAAAAATAAAACATTTGAAAACGGACCATTTTCCACATTTCTGAAGCATGACGTAATGGGGGGGTGTTATCTCTTTTGTCGAAAATCAGCCGTTTTTGCTCGAACATTAAATGCCTCCAAATGGTATTTAATTAACTTCCCGGGGTGAAGAAACCCTTTTTGAGAACTCAGAGTGAGTAAATTGGCCATTTTCATGCACTTTTAACCATTCCATAAATCTTGTGTTTTGGGCCCCTGGAAGCATGAAAATCACTTTAAACATGCTAATTTTAGCTCTAACACTGATGATCCACCTACAAATGTGAACTGACGTTCAAAAATAAAACATTTGAAAACGGACCATTTTCCACATTTCTGAAGCATGACGTAATGGGGGGGTGTTATCTCTTTTGTCGAAAATCAGCCGTTTTTGCTCGAACATTAAATGCCTCCAAATGGTATTTAATTAACTTCCCGGGGTGAAGAAACCCTTTTTGAGAACTCAGAGTGAGTAAATTGGCCATTTTCATGCACTTTTAACCATTCCATAAATCTTGTGTTTTGGGCCCCAAGAAGCATGAAAATCACTTTAAACATGCTAATTTTAGCTCTAACACTGATGATCCACCTACAAATGTGAACTGACGTTCAAAAATAAAACATTTGAAAACGGACCATTTTCCACATTTCTGAAGCATGACGTAATGGGGGGGTGTTATCTCTTTTGTCGAAAATCAGCCGTTTTTGCTCGAACATTAAATGCCTCCAAATGGTATTTAATTAACTTCCCGAGCCCCTGGAAGCATGAAAATCACTTTAAACATGCTAATTTTAGCTCTAACACTGATGATCCACCTACAAATGTGAACTGACGTTCAAAAATAAAACATTTGAAAACGGACCATTTTCCACATTTCTGAAGCATGACGTAATGGGGGGGTGTTATCTCTTTTGTCGAAAATCAGCCGTTTTTGCTCGAACATTAAATGCCTCCAAATGGTATTTAATTAACTTCCCGAGCCCCTGGAAGCATGAAAATCACTTTAAACATGCTAATTTTAGCTCTAACACTGATGATCCACCTACAAATGTGAACTGACGTTCAAAAATAAAACATTTGAAAACGGACCATTTTCCACATTTCTGAAGCATGACGTAATGGGGGGGTGTTATCTCTTTTGTCGAAAATCAGCCGTTTTTGCTCGAACATTAAATGCCTCCAAATGGTATTTAATTAACTTCCCGAGCCCCTGGAAGCATGAAAATCACTTTAAACATGCTAATTGTAGCTCTAACACTGATGATCCACCTACAAATGTGAACTGACGTTCAAAAATAAAACATTTGAAAACGGACCATTTTCCACATTTCTGAAGCATGACGTAATGGGGGGGTGTTATCTCTTTTGTTGAAAATCAGCCGTTTTTGCTCGAACATTAAATGCCTCCAAATGGTATTTAATTAACTTCCCGAGCCCCTGGAAGCATGAAAATCACTTTAAACATGCTAATTTTAGCTCTAACACTGATGATCCACCTACAAATGTGAACTGACGTTCAAAAATAAAACATTTGAAAACGGACCATTTTCCACATTTCTGAAGCATGACGTAATGGGGGGGTGTTATCTCTTTTGTCGAAAATCAGCCGTTTTTGCTCGAACATTAAATGCCTCCAAATGGTATTTAATTAACTTCCCGGGGTGAAGAAACCCTTTTTGAGAACTCAGAGTGAGTAAATTGGCCATTTTCATGCACTTTTAACCATTCCATAAATCTTGTGTTTTGGGCCCCTGGAAGCATGAAAATCACTTTAAACATGCTAATTTTACCTCTAACACTGATGATCCACCTACAAATGTGAACTGACGTTCAAAAATAAAACATTTGAAAACGGACCATTTTCCACATTTCTGAAGCATGACGTAATGGGGGGGTGTTATCTCTTTTGTCGAAAATCAGCCGTTTTTGCTCGAACATTAAATGCCTCCAAATGGTATTTAATTAACTTCCCGAGCCCCTGGAAGCATGAAAATCACTTTAAACATGCTAATTTTAGCTCTAACACTGATGATCCACCTACAAATGTGAACTGACGTTCAAAAATAAAACATTTGAAAACGGACCATTTTCCACATTTCTGAAGCATGACGTAATGGGGGGGTGTTATCTCTTTTGTCGAAAATCAGCCGTTTTTCCTCGAACATTAAATGCCTCCAAATGGTATTTAATTAACTTCCCGAGCCCCTGGAAGCATGAAAATCACTTTAAACATGCTAATTTTAGCTCTAACACTGATGATCCACCTACAAATGTGAACTGACGTTCAAAAATAAAACATTTGAAAACGGACCATTTTCCACATTTCTGAAGCATGACGTAATGGGGGGGTGTTATCTCTTTTGTCGAAAATCAGCCGTTTTTGCTCGAACATTAAATGCCTCCAAATGGTATTTAATTAACTTCCCGGGGTGAAGAAACCCTTTTTGAGAACTCAGAGTGAGTAAATTGGCCATTTTCATGCACTTTTAACCATTCCATAAATCTTGTGTTTTGGGCCCCAAGAAGCATGAAAATCACTTTAAACATGCTAATTTTAGCTCTAACACTGATGATCCACCTACAAATGTGAACTGACGTTCAAAAATAAAACATTTGAAAACGGACCATTTTCCACATTTCTGAAGCATGACGTAATGGGGGGGTGTTATCTCTTTTGTCGAAAATCAGCCGTTTTTGCTCGAACATTAAATGCCTCCAAATGGTATTTAATTAACTTCCCGAGCCCCTGGAAGCATGAAAATCACTTTAAACATGCTAATTTTAGCTCTAACACTGATGATCCACCTACAAATGTGAACTGACGTTCAAAAATAAAACATTTGAAAACGGACCATTTTCCACATTTCTGAAGCATGACGTAATGGGGGGGTGTTATCTCTTTTGTCGAAAATCAGCCGTTTTTGCTCGAACATTAAATGCCTCCAAATGGTATTTAATTAACTTCCCGGGGTGAAGAAACCCTTTTTGAGAACTCAGAGTGAGTAAATTGGCCATTTTCATGCACTTTTAACCATTCCATAAATCTTGTGTTTTGGGCCCCTGGAAGCATGAAAATCACTTTAAACATGCTAATTTTAGCTCTAACACTGATGATCCACCTACAAATGTGAACTGACGTTCAAAAATAAAACATTTGAAAACGGACCATTTTCCACATTTCTGAAGCATGACGTAATGGGGGGGTGTTATCTCTTTTGTCGAAAATCAGCCGTTTTTGCTCGAACATTAAATGCCTCCAAATGGTATTTAATTAACTTCCCGGGGTGAAGAAACCCTTTTTGAGAACTCAGAGTGAGTAAATTGGCCATTTTCATGCACTTTTAACCATTCCATAAATCTTGTGTTTTGGGCCCCTGGAAGCATAAAAATTACTTTAAACATGCTAATTTTAGCTCTAACACTGATGATCCACCTACAAATGTGAACTGACGTTCAAAAATAAAACATTTGAAAACGGACCATTTTCCACATTTCTGAAGCATGACGTAATGGGGGGGGTGTTATCTCTTTTGTCGAAAATCAGCCGTTTTTGCTCGAACATTAAATGCCTCCAAATGGTATTTAATTAACTTCCCGAGCCCCTGGAAGCATGAAAATCACTTTAAACATGCTAATTTTAGCTCTAACACTGATGATCCACCTACAAATGTGAACTGACGTTCAAAAATAAAACATTTGAAAACGGACCATTTTCCACATTTCTGAAGCATGACGTAATGGGGGGGTGTTATCTCTTTTGTCGAAAATCAGCCGTTTTTGCTCGAACATTAAATGCCTCCAAATGGTATTTAATTAACTTCCCGAGCCCCTGGAAGCATGAAAATCACTTTAAACATGCTAATTTTAGCTCTAACACTGATGATCCACCTCCAAATGTGAACTGACGTTCAAAAATAAAACATTTGAAAACGGACCATTTTCCACATTTCTGAAGCATGACGTAATGGGGGGGTGTTATCTCTTTTGTCGAAAATCAGCCGTTTTTGCTCGAACATTAAATGCCTCCAAATGGTATTTAATTAACTTCCCGGGGTGAAGAAACCCTTTTTGAGAACTCAGAGTGAGTAAATTGGCCATTTTCATGCACTTTTAACCATTCCATAAATCTTGTGTTTTGGGCCCCTGGAAGCATGAAAATCACTTTAAACATGCTAATTTTAGCTCTAACACTGATGATCCACCTACAAATGTGAACTGACGTTCAAAAATAAAACATTTGAAAACGGACCATTTTCCACATTTCTGAAGCATGACGTAATGGGGGGGTGTTATCTCTTTTGTCGAAAATCAGCCGTTTTTGCTCTAACATTAAATGCCTCCAAATGGTATTTAATTAACTTCCCGAGCCCCTGGAAGCATGAAAATCACTTTAAACATGCTAATTTTAGCTCTAACACTGATGATCCACCTACAAATGTGAACTGACGTTCAAAAATAAAAGATTTGAAAACGGACCATTTTCCACATTTCTGAAGCATGACGTAATGGGGGGGTGTTATCTCTTTTGTCGAAAATCAGCCGTTTTTGCTCGAACATTAAATGCCTCCAAATGGTATTTAATTAACTTCCCGGGGTGAAGAAACCCTTTTTGAGAACTCAGAGTGAGTAAATTGGCCATTTTCATGCACTTTTAACCATTCCATAAATCTTGTGTTTTGGGCCCCAAGAAGCATGAAAATCACTTTAAACATGCTAATTTTAGCTCTAACACTGATGATCCACCTACAAATGTGAACTGACGTTCAAAAATAAAACATTTGAAAACGGACCATTTTCCACATTTCTGAAGCATGACGTAATGGGGGGGGTGTTATCTCTTTTGTCGAAAATCAGCCGTTTTTGCTCGAACATTAAATGCCTGCAAATGGTATTTAATTAACTTCCCGGGGTGAAGAAACCCTTTTTGAGAACTCAGAGTGAGTACATTGGCCATTTTCATGCACTTTTAACCATTCCATAAATCTTGTGTTTTGGGCCCCAAGAAGCATGAAAATCACTTTAAACATGCTAATTTTAGCTCTAACACTGATGATCCACCTACAAATGTGAACTGACGTTCAAAAATAAAACATTTGAAAACGGACCATTTTCCACATTTCTGAAGCATGACGTAATGGGGGGGTGTTATCTCTTTTGTCGAAAATCAGCCGTTTTTGCTCGAACATTAAATGCCTCCAAATGGTATTTAATTAACTTCCCGAGCCCCTGGAAGCATGAAAATCACTTTAAACATGCTAATTTTAGCTCTAACACTGATGATCCACCTACAAATGTGAACTGACGTTCAAAAAAGAAACATTTGAAAACGGACCATTTTCCACATTTCTGAAGCATGACGTAATGGGGGTGTTATCTCTTTTGTCGAAAATCAGCCGTTTTTGCTCGAACATTAAATGCCTCCAAATGGTATTTAATTAACTTCCCGGGGTGAAGAAACCCTTTTTGAGAACTCAGAGTGAGTAAATTGGCCATTTTCATGCACTTTTAACCATTCCATAAATCTTGTGTTTTGGGCCCCAAGAAGCATGAAAATCACTTTAAACATGCTAATTTTAGCTCTAACACTGATGATCCACCTACAAATGTGAACTGACGTTCAAAAATAAAACATTTGAAAACGGACCATTTTCCACATTTCTGAAGCATGACGTAATGGGGGGGTGTTATCTCTTTTGTCGAAAATCAGCCGTTTTTGCTCGAACATTAAATGCCTCCAAATGGTATTTAATTAACTTCCCGGGGTGAAGAAACCCTTTTTGAGAACTCAGAGTGAGTAAATTGGCCATTTTCATGCACTTTTAACCATTCCATAAATCTTGTGTTTTGGGCCCCTGGAAGCATGAAAATCACTTTAAACATGCTAATTTTAGCTCTAACACTGATGATCCACCTACAAATGTGAACTGACGTTCAAAAATAAAACATTTGAAAACGGACCATTTTCCACATTTCTGAAGCATGACGTAATGGGGGGGTGTTATCTCTTTTGTCGAAAATCAGCCGTTTTTGCTCGAACATTAAATGCCTCCAAATGGTATTTAATTAACTTCCCGAGCCCCTGGAAGCATGAAAATCACTTTAAACATGCTAATTTTAGCTCTAACACTGATGATCCACCTACAAATGTGAACTGACGTTCAAAAATAAAACATTTGAAAACGGACCATTTTCCACATTTCTGAAGCATGACGTAATGGGGGGGTGTTATCTCTTTTGTCGAAAATCAGCCGTTTTTGCTCGAACATTAAATGCCTCCAAATGGTATTTAATTAACTTCCCGAGCCCCTGGAAGCATGAAAATCACTTTAAACATGCTAATTTTAGCTCTAACACTGATGATCCACCTACAAATGTGAACTGACGTTCAAAAATAAAACATTTGAAAACGGACCATTTTCCACATTTCTGAAGCATGACGTAATGGGGGGGTGTTATCTCTTTTGTCGAAAATCAGCCGTTTTTGCTCGAACATTAAATGCCTCCAAATGGTATTTAATTAACTTCCCGAGCCCCTGGAAGCATGAAAATCACTTTAAACATGCTAATTTTGGCTCTAACACTGATGATCCACCTACAAATGTGAACTGACGTTCAAAAATAAAACATTTGAAAACGGACCATTTTCCACATTTCTGAAGCATGACGTAATGGGGGGGTGTTATCTCTTTTGTCGAAAATCAGCCGTTTTTGCTCGAACATTAAATGCCTCCAAATGGTATTTAATTAACTTCCCGGGGTGAAGAAACCCTTTTTGAGAACTCAGAGTGAGTAAATTGGCCATTTTCATGCACTTTTAACCATTTCATAAATCTTGTGTTTTGGGCCCCTGGAAGCATGAAAATCACTTTAAACATGCTAATTTTAGCTCTAACACTGATGATCCACCTACAAATGTGAACTGACGTTCAAAAATAAAACATTTGAAAACTGACCATTTTCCACATTTCTGAAGCATGACGTAATGGGGGGGTGTTAGCTCTTTTGTCGAAAATCAGCTGTTTTTGCTCGAACATTAAATGCCTCCAAATGGTATTTAATTAACTTCCCGGGGTGAAGAAACCCTTTTTGAGAACTCAGAGTGAGTAAATTGGCCATTTTCATGCACTTTTAACCATTCCATAAATCTTGTGTTTTGGGCCCCTGGAAGCATGAAAATCACTTTAAACATGCTAATTTTAGCTCTAACACTGATGATCCACCTACAAATGTGAACTGACGTTCAAAAATAAAACATTTGAAAACGGACCATTTTCCACATTTCTGAAGCATGACGTAATGGGGGGGTGTTATCTCTTTTGTCGAAAATCAGCCGTTTTTGCTCGAACATTAAATGCCTCCAAATGGTATTTAATTAACTTCCCGGGGTGAAGAAACCCTTTTTGAGAACTCAGAGTGAGTAAATTGGCCATTTTCATGCACTTTTAACCATTCCATAAATCTTGTGTTTTGGGCCCCTGGAAGCATGAAAATCACTTTAAACATGCTAATTTTAGCTCTAACACTGATGATCCACCTACAAATGTGAACTGACGTTCAAAAATAAAACATTTGAAAACGGACCATTTTCCACATTTCTGAAGCATGACGTAATGGGGGGGTGTTATCTCTTTTGTCGAAAATCAGCCGTTTTTGCTCTAACATTAAATGCCTCCAAATGGTATTTAATTAACTTCCCGAGCCCCTGGAAGCATGAAAATCACTTTAAACATGCTAATTTTAGCTCTAACACTGATGATCCACCTACAAATGTGAACTGACGTTCAAAAATAAAACATTTGAAAACGGACCATTTTCCACATTTCTGAAGCATGACGTAATGGGGGGGTGTTATCTCTTTTGTCGAAAATCAGCCGTTTTTGCTCGAACATTAAATGCCTCCAAATGGTATTTAATTAACTTCCCGAGCCCCTGGAAGCATGAAAATCACTTTAAACATGCTAATTTTAGCTCTAACACTGATGATCCACCTACAAATGTGAACTGACGTTCAAAAATAAAACATTTGAAAACGGACCATTTTCCACATTTCTGAAGCATGACGTAATGGGGGGGTGTTATCTCTTTTGTCGAAAATCAGCCGTTTTTGCTCGAACATTAAATGCCTCCAAATGGTATTTAATTAACTTCCCGGGGTGAAGAAACCCTTTTTGAGAACTCAGAGTGAGTAAATTGGCCATTTTCATGCACTTTTAACCATTCCATAAATCTTGTGTTTTGGGCCCCTGGAAGCATGAAAATCACTTTAAACATGCTAATTTTAGCTCTAACACTGATGATCCACCTACAAATGTGAACTGACGTTCAAAAATAAAACATTTGAAAACGGACCATTTTCCACATTTCTGAAGCATGACGTAATGGGGGGGTGTTATCTCTTTTGTCGAAAATCAGCCGTTTTTGCTCGAACATTAAATGCCTCCAAATGGTATTTAATTAACTTCCCGGGGTGAAGAAACCCTTTTTGAGAACTCAGAGTGAGTAAATTGGCCATTTTCATGCACTTTTAACCATTCCATAAATCTTGTGTTTTGGGCCCCAAGAAGCATGAAAATCACTTTAAACATGCTAATTTTAGCTCTAACACTGATGATCCACCTACAAATGTGAACTGACGTTCAAAAATAAAACATTTGAAAACGGACCATTTTCCACATTTCTGAAGCATGACGTAATGGGGGGGTGTTATCTCTTTTGTCGAAAATCAGCCGTTTTTGCTCGAACATTAAATGCCTCCAAATGGTATTTAATTAACTTCCCGAGCCCCTGGAAGCATGAAAATCACTTTAAACATGCTAATTTTAGCTCTAACACTGATGATCCACCTACAAATGTGAACTGACGTTCAAAAATAAAACATTTGAAAACGGACCATTTTCCACATTTCTGAAGCATGACGTAATGGGGGGGTGTTATCTCTTTTGTCGAAAATCAGCCGTTTTTGCTCGAACATTAAATGCCTCCAAATGGTATTTAATTAACTTCCCGAGCCCCTGGAAGCATGAAAATCACTTTAAACATGCTAATTTTAGCTCTAACACTGATGATCCACCTACAAATGTGAACTGACGTTCAAAAATAAAACATTTGAAAACGGACCATTTTCCACATTTCTGAAGCATGACGTAATGGGGGGGTGTTATCTCTTTTGTCGAAAATCAGCCGTTTTTGCTCGAACATTAAATGCCTCCAAATGGTATTTAATTAACTTCCCGAGCCCCTGGAAGCATGAAAATCACTTTAAACATGCTAATTTTAGCTCTAACACTGATGATCCACCTACAAATGTGAACTGACGTTCAAAAATAAAACATTTGAAAACGGACCATTTTCCACATTTCTGAAGCATGACGTAATGGGGGGGTGTTATCTCTTTTGTCGAAAATCAGCCGTTTTTGCTCGAACATTAAATGCCTCCAAATGGTATTTAATTAACTTCCCGAGCCCCTGGAAGCATGAAAATCACTTTAAACATGCTAATTGTAGCTCTAACACTGATGATCCACCTACAAATGTGAACTGACGTTCAAAAATAAAACATTTGAAAACGGACCATTTTCCACATTTCTGAAGCATGACGTAATGGGGGGGTGTTATCTCTTTTGTTGAAAATCAGCCGTTTTTGCTCGAACATTAAATGCCTCCAAATGGTATTTAATTAACTTCCCGAGCCCCTGGAAGCATGAAAATCACTTTAAACATGCTAATTTTAGCTCTAACACTGATGATCCACCTACAAATGTGAACTGACGTTCAAAAATAAAACATTTGAAAACGGACCATTTTCCACATTTCTGAAGCATGACGTAATGGGGGGGTGTTATCTCTTTTGTCGAAAATCAGCCGTTTTTGCTCGAACATTAAATGCCTCCAAATGGTATTTAATTAACTTCCCGGGGTGAAGAAACCCTTTTTGAGAACTCAGAGTGAGTAAATTGGCCATTTTCATGCACTTTTAACCATTCCATAAATCTTGTGTTTTGGGCCCCTGGAAGCATGAAAATCACTTTAAACATGCTAATTTTACCTCTAACACTGATGATCCACCTACAAATGTGAACTGACGTTCAAAAATAAAACATTTGAAAACGGACCATTTTCCACATTTCTGAAGCATGACGTAATGGGGGGGTGTTATCTCTTTTGTCGAAAATCAGCCGTTTTTGCTCGAACATTAAATGCCTCCAAATGGTATTTAATTAACTTCCCGAGCCCCTGGAAGCATGAAAATCACTTTAAACATGCTAATTTTAGCTCTAACACTGATGATCCACCTACAAATGTGAACTGACGTTCAAAAATAAAACATTTGAAAACGGACCATTTTCCACATTTCTGAAGCATGACGTAATGGGGGGGTGTTATCTCTTTTGTCGAAAATCAGCCGTTTTTGCTCGAACATTAAATGCCTCCAAATGGTATTTAATTAACTTCCCGAGCCCCTGGAAGCATGAAAATCACTTTAAACATGCTAATTTTAGCTCTAACACTGATGATCCACCTACAAATGTGAACTGACGTTCAAAAATAAAACATTTGAAAACGGACCATTTTCCACATTTCTGAAGCATGACGTAATGGGGGGGTGTTATCTCTTTTGTCGAAAATCAGCCGTTTTTGCTCGAACATTAAATGCCTCCAAATGGTATTTAATTAACTTCCCGGGGTGAAGAAACCCTTTTTGAGAACTCAGAGTGAGCAAATTGGCCATTTTCATGCACTTTTAACCATTCCATAAATCTTGTGTTTTGGGCCCCAAGAAGCATGAAAATCACTTTAAACATGCTAATTTTAGCTCTAACACTGATGATCCACCTACAAATGTGAACTGACGTTCAAAAATAAAACATTTGAAAATGGACCATTTTCCACATTTCTGAAGCATGACGTAATGGGGGGGTGTTATCTCTTTTGTTGAAAATCATCCGTTTTTGCTCGAACATTAAATGCCTCCAAATGGTATTTAATTAACTTCCCGAGCCCCTGGAAGCATGAAAATCACTTTAAACATGCTAATTTTAGCTCTAACACTGATGATCCACCTACAAATGTGAACTGACGTTCAAAAATAAAACATTTGAAAACGGACCATTTTCCACATTTCTGAAGCATGACGTAATGGGGGGGTGTTATCTCTTTTGTCGAAAATCAGCCGTTTTTGCTCGAACATTAAATGCCTCCAAATGGTATTTAATTAACTTCCCGGGGTGAAGAAACCCTTTTTGAGAACTCAGAGTGAGTAAATTGGCCATTTTCATGCACTTTTAACCATTCCATAAATCTTGTGTTTTGGGCCCCTGGAAGCATGAAAATCACTTTAAACATGCTAATTTTAGCTCTAACACTGATGATCCACCTACAAATGTGAACTGACGTTCAAAAATAAAACATTTGAAAACGGACCATTTTCCACATTTCTGAAGCATGACGTAATGGGGGGGTGTTATCTCTTTTGTCGAAAATCAGCCGTTTTTGCTCGAACATTAAATGCCTCCAAATGGTATTTAATTAACTTCCCGGGGTGAAGAAACCCTTTTTGAGAACTCAGAGTGAGTAAATTGGCCATTTTCATGCACTTTTAACCATTCCATAAATCTTGTGTTTTGGGCCCCTGGAAGCATGAAAATCACTTTAAACATGCTAATTTTAGCTCTAACACTGATGATCCACCTACAAATGTGAACTGACGTTCAAAAATAAAACATTTGAAAACGGACCATTTTCCACATTTCTGAAGCATGACGTAATGGGGGGGTGTTATCTCTTTTGTCGAAAATCAGCCGTTTTTGCTCGAACATTAAATGCCTCCAAATGGTATTTAATTAACTTCCCGAGCCCCTGGAAGCATGAAAATCACTTTAAACATGCCAATTTTAGCTCTAACACTGATGATCCACCTACAAATGTGAACTGACGTTCAAAAATAAAACATTTGAAAACGGACCATTTTCCACATTTCTGAAGCATGACGTAATGGGGGGGTGTTATCTCTTATGTCGAAAATCAGCCGTTTTTGCTCGAACATTAAATGCCTCCAAATGGTATTTAATTAACTTCCCGGGGTGAAGAAACCCTTTTTGAGAACTCAGAGTGAGTAAATTGGCCATTTTCATGCACTTTTAACCATTCCATAAATCTTGTGTTTTGGGCCCCTGGAAGCATGAAAATCACTTTAAACATGCTAATTTTAGCTCTAACACTGATGATCCACCTACAAATGTGAACTGACGTTCAAAAATAAAACATTTGAAAACGGACCATTTTCCACATTTCTGAAGCATGACGTAATGGGGGGGTGTTATCTCTTTTGTCGAAAATCAGCCGTTTTTGCTCGAACATTAAATGCCTCCAAATGGTATTTAATTAACTTCCCGGGGTGAAGAAACCCTTTTTGAGAACTCAGAGTGAGTAAATTGGCCATTTTCATGCACTTTTAACCATTCCATAAATCTTGTGTTTTGGGCCCCTGGAAGCATAAAAATTACTTTAAACATGCTAATTTTAGCTCTAACACTGATGATCCACCTACAAATGTGAACTGACGTTCAAAAATAAAACATTTGAAAACGGACCATTTTCCACATTTCTGAAGCATGACGTAATGGGGGGGTGTTATCTCTTTTGTCGAAAATCAGCCGTTTTTGCTCGAACATTAAATGCCTCCAAATGGTATTTAATTAACTTCCCGAGCCCCTGGAAGCATGAAAATCACTTTAAACATGCTAATTTTAGCTCTAACACTGATGATCCACCTACAAATGTGAACTGACGTTCAAAAATAAAACATTTGAAAACGGACCATTTTCCACATTTCTGAAGCATGACGTAATGGGGGGGTGTTATCTCTTTTGTCGAAAATCAGCCGTTTTTGCTCGAACATTAAATGCCTCCAAATGGTATTTAATTAACTTCCCGGGGTGAAGAAACCCTTTTTGAGAACTCAGAGTGAGTAAATTGGCCATTTTCATGCACTTTTAACCATTCCATAAATCTTGTGTTTTGGGCCCCTGGAAGCATGAAAATCACTTTAAACATGCTAATTTTAGCTCTAACACTGATGATCCACCTACAAATGTGAACTGACGTTCAAAAATAAAACATTTGAAAACGGACCATTTTCCACATTTCTGAAGCATGACGTAATGGGGGGGTGTTATCTCTTTTGTCGAAAATCAGCCGTTTTTGCTCTAACATTAAATGCCTCCAAATGGTATTTAATTAACTTCCCGAGCCCCTGGAAGCATGAAAATCACTTTAAACATGCTAATTTTAGCTCTAACACTGATGATCCACCTACAAATGTGAACTGACGTTCAAAAATAAAACATTTGAAAACGGACCATTTTCCACATTTCTGAAGCATGACGTAATGGGGGGGTGTTATCTCTTTTGTCGAAAATCAGCCGTTTTTGCTCGAACATTAAATGCCTCCAAATGGTATTTAATTAACTTCCCGGGTGAAGAAACCCTTTTTGAGAACTCAGAGTGAGTAAATTGGCCATTTTCATGCACTTTTAACCATTCCATAAATCTTGTGTTTTGGGCCCCAAGAAGCATGAAAATCACTTTAAACATGCTAATTTTAGCTCTAACACTGATGATCCACCTACAAATGTGAACTGACGTTCAAAAATAAAACATTTGAAAACGGACCATTTTCCACATTTCTGAAGCATGACGTAATGGGGGGGTGTTATCTCTTTTGTCGAAAATCAGCCGTTTTTGCTCGAACATTAAATGCCTGCAAATGGTATTTAATTAACTTCCCGGGGTGAAGAAACCCTTTTTGAGAACTCAGAGTGAGTACATTGGCCATTTTCATGCACTTTTAACCATTCCATAAATCTTGTGTTTTGGGCCCCAAGAAGCATGAAAATCACTTTAAACATGCTAATTTTAGCTCTAACACTGATGATCCACCTACAAATGTGAACTGACGTTCAAAAATAAAACATTTGAAAACGGACCATTTTCCACATTTCTGAAGCATGACGTAATGGGGGGGTGTTATCTCTTTTGTCGAAAATCAGCCGTTTTTGCTCGAACATTAAATGCCTCCAAATGGTATTTAATTAACTTCCCGAGCCCCTGGAAGCATGAAAATCACTTTAAACATGCTAATTTTAGCTCTAACACTGATGATCCACCTACAAATGTGAACTGACGTTCAAAAAAGAAACATTTGAAAACGGACCATTTTCCACATTTCTGAAGCATGACGTAATGGGGGTGTTATCTCTTTTGTCGAAAATCAGCCGTTTTTGCTCGAACATTAAATGCCTCCAAATGGTATTTAATTAACTTCCCGGGGTGAAGAAACCCTTTTTGAGAACTCAGAGTGAGTACATTGGCCATTTTCATGCACTTTTAACCATTCCATAAATCTTGTGTTTTGGGCCCCAAGAAGCATGAAAATCACTTTAAACATGCTAATTTTAGCTCTAACACTGATGATCCACCTACAAATGTGAACTGACGTTCAAAAATAAAACATTTGAAAACGGACCATTTTCCACATTTCTGAAGCATGACGTAATGGGGGGGTGTTATCTCTTTTGTCGAAAATCAGCCGTTTTTGCTCGAACATTAAATGCCTCCAAATGGTATTTAATTAACTTCCCGAGCCCCTGGAAGCATGAAAATCACTTTAAACATGCTAATTTTAGCTCTAATACTGATGATCCACCTACAAATGTGAACTGACGTTCAAAAAAGAAACATTTGAAAACGGACCATTTTCCACATTTCTGAAGCATGACGTAATGGGGGTGTTATCTCTTTTGTCGAAAATCAGCCGTTTTTGCTCGAACATTAAATGCCTCCAAATGGTATTTAATTAACTTCCCGGGGTGAAGAAACCCTTTTTGAGAACTCAGAGTGAGTAAATTGGCCATTTTCATGCACTTTTAACCATTCCATAAATCTTGTGTTTTGGGCCCCTGGAAGCATGAAAATCACTTTAAACATGCTAATTTTAGCTCTAACACTGATGATCCACCTACAAATGTGAACTGACGTTCAAAAATAAAACATTTGAAAACGGACCATTTTCCACATTTCTGAAGCATGACGTAATGGGGGGTGTTATCTCTTTTGTCGAAAATCAGCCGTTTTTGCTCGAACATTAAATGCCTCCAAATGGTATTTAATTAACTTCCCGAGCCCCTGGAAGCATGAAAATCACTTTGAAACATGCTAATTTTAGCTCTAACACTGATGATCCACCTACAAATGTGAACTGACGTTCAAAAATAAAACATTTGAAAACGGACCATTTTCCACATTTCTGAAGCATGACGTAATGGGGGGGTGTTATCTCTTTTGTCGAAAATCAGCCGTTTTTGCTCGAACATTAAATGCCTCCAAATGGTATTTAATTAACTTCCCGGGGTGAAGAAACCCTTTTTGAGAACTCAGAGTGAGTAAATTGGCCATTTTCATGCACTTTTAACCATTCCATAAATCTTGTGTTTTGGGCCCCAAGAAGCATGAAAATCACTTTAAACATGCTAATTTTAGCTCTAACACTGATGATCCACCTACAAATGTGAACTGACGTTCAAAAATAAAACATTTGAAAACGGACCATTTTCCACATTTCTGAAGCATGACGTAATGGGGGGGTGTTATCTCTTTTGTCGAAAATCAGCCGTTTTTGCTCGAACATTAAATGCCTCCAAATGGTATTTAATTAACTTCCCGGGGTGAAGAAACCCTTTTTGAGAACTCAGAGTGAGTACATTGGCCATTTTCATGCACTTTTAACCATTCCATAAATCTTGTGTTTTGGCCCCAAGAAGCATGAAAATCACTTTAAACATGCTAATTTTAGCTCTAACACTGATGATCCACCTACAAATGTGAACTGACGTTCAAAAATAAAACATTTGAAAACGGACCATTTTCCACATTTCTGAAGCATGACGTAATGGGGGGGTGTTATCTCTTTTGTCGAAAATCAGCCGTTTTTGCTCGAACATTAAATGCCTCCAAATGGTATTTAATTAACTTCCCGAGCCCCTGGAAGCATGAAAATCACTTTAAACATGCTAATTTTAGCTCTAACACTGATGATCCACCTACAAATGTGAACTGACGTTCAAAAAAGAAACATTTGAAAACGGACCATTTTCCACATTTCTGAAGCATGACGTAATGGGGGTGTTATCTCTTTTGTCGAAAATCAGCCGTTTTTGCTCGAACATTAAATGCCTCCAAATGGTATTTAATTAACTTCCCGGGGTGAAGAAACCCTTTTTGAGAACTCAGAGTGAGTAAATTGGCCATTTTCATGCACTTTTAACCATTCCATAAATCTTGTGTTTTGGGCCCCAAGAAGCATGAAAATCACTTTAAACATGCTAATTTTAGCTCTAACACTGATGATCCACCTACAAATGTGAACTGACGTTCAAAAATAAAACATTTGAAAACGGACCATTTTCCACATTTCTGAAGCATGACGTAATGGGGGTGTTATCTCTTTTGTCGAAAATCAGCCGTTTTTGCTCGAACATTAAATGCCTCCAAATGGTATTTAATTAACTTCCCGGGGTGAAGAAACCCTTTTTGAGAACTCAGAGTGAGTAAATTGGCCATTTTCATGCACTTTTAACCATTCCATAAATCTTGTGTTTTGGGCCCCTGGAAGCATGAAAATCACTTTAAACATGCTAATTTTAGCTCTAACACTGATGATCCACCTACAAATGTGAACTGACGTTCAAAAATAAAACATTTGAAAACGGACCATTTTCCACATTTCTGAAGCATGACGTAATGGGGGGTGTTATCTCTTTTGTCGAAAATCAGCCGTTTTTGCTCGAACATTAAATGCCTCCAAATGGTATTTAATTAACTTCCCGAGCCCCTGGATGCATGAAAATCACTTTAAACATGCTAATTTTAGCTCTAACACTGATGATCCACCTACAAATGTGAACTGACGTTCAAAAATAAAACATTTGAAAACGGACCATTTTCCACATTTCTGAAGCATGACGTAATGGGGGGGTGTTATCTCTTTTGTCGAAAATCAGCCGTTTTTGCTCGAACATTAAATGCCTCCAAATGGTATTTAATTAACTTCCCGGGGTGAAGAAACCCTTTTTGAGAACTCAGAGTGAGTAAATTGGCCATTTTCATGCACTTTTAACCATTCCATAAATCTTGTGTTTTGGGCCCCAAGAAGCATGAAAATCACTTTAAACATGCTAATTTTAGCTCTAACACTGATGATCCACCTACAAATGTGAACTGACATTCAAAAATAAAACATTTGAAAACGGACCATTTTCCACATTTCTGAAGCATGACGTAATCTCTTTTGTCGGAAATCAGCCGTTTTTGCTCGAACATTAAATGCCTCCAAATGGTATTTAATTAACTTCCCGGGGTGAAGAAACCCTTTTTGAGAACTCAGAGTGAGTAAATTGGCCATTTTCATGCACTTTTAACCATTCCATAAATCTTGTGTTTTGGGCCCCTGGAAGCATGAAAATCACTTTAAACATGCTAATTTTAGCTCTAACACTGATGATCCACCTACAAATGTGAACTGACGTTCAAAAATAAAACATTTGAAAACGGACCATTTTCCACATTTCTGAAGCATGACGTAATGGGGGGGTGTTATCTCTTTTGTCGAAAATCAGCCGTTTTTGCTCGAACATTAAATGCCTCCAAATGGTATTTAATTAACTTCCCGAGCCCCTGGAAGCATGAAAATCACTTTAAACATGCTAATTTTAGCTCTAACACTGATGATCCACCTACAAATGTGAACTGACGTTCAAAAATAAAACATTTGAAAACGGACCATTTTCCACATTTCTGAAGCATGACGTAATGGGGGGGTGTTATCTCTTTTGTCGAAAATCAGCCGTTTTTGCTCTAACATTAAATGCCTCCAAATGGTATTTAATTAACTTCCCGAGCCCCTGGAAGCATGAAAATCACTTTAAACATGCTAATTTTAGCTCTAACACTGATGATCCACCTACAAATGTGAACTGACGTTCAAAAATAAAACATTTGAAAACGGACCATTTTCCACATTTCTGAAGCATGACGTAATGGGGGGGTGTTATCTCTTTTGTCGAAAATCAGCCGTTTTTGCTCGAACATTAAATGCCTCCAAATGGTATTTAATTAACTTCCCGGGGTGAAGAAACCCTTTTTGAGAACTCAGAGTGAGTAAATTGGCCATTTTCATGCACTTTTAACCATTCCATAAATCTTGTGTTTTGGGCCCCTGGAAGCATGAAAATCACTTTAAACATGCTAATTTTAGCTCTAACACTGATGATCCACCTACAAATGTGAACTGACGTTCAAAAATAAAACATTTGAAAACGGACCATTTTCCACATTTCTGAAGCATGACGTAATGGGGGGGTGTTATCTCTTTTGTCGAAAATCAGCCGTTTTTGCTCTAACATTAAATGCCTCCAAATGGTATTTAATTAACTTCCCGAGCCCCTGGAAGCATGAAAATCACTTTAAACATGCTAATTTTAGCTCTAACACTGATGATCCACCTACAAATGTGAACTGACGTTCAAAAATAAAACATTTGAAAACGGACCATTTTCCACATTTCTGAAGCATGACGTAATGGGGGGGTGTTATCTCTTTTGTCGAAAATCAGCCGATTTTGCTCTAACATTAAATGCCTCCAAATGGTATTTAATTAACTTCCCGGGTTGAAGAAACCCTTTTTGAGAACTCAGAGTGAGTAAATTGGCCATTTTCATGCACTTTTAACCATTCCATAAATCTTGTGTTTTGGGCCCCTGGAAGCATGAAAATCACTTTAAACATGCTAATTTTAGCTCTAACACTGATGATCCACCTACAAATGTGAACTGACGTTCATAAATAAAACATTTGAAAACGGACCATTTTCCACATTTCTGAAGCATGACGTAATGGGGGGGTGTTATCTCTTTTGTCGAAAATCAGCCGTTTTTGCTCGAACATTAAATGCCTCCAAATGGTATTTAATTAACTTCCCGAGCCCCTGGAAGCATGACAATCACTTTAAACATGCTAATTTTAGCTCTAACACTGATGATCCACCTACAAATGTGAACTGACGTTCAAAAATAAAACATTTGAAAACGGACCATTTTCCACATTTCTGAAGCATGACGTAATGGGGGGGTGTTATCTCTTTTGTCGAAAATCTGCCGTTTTTGCTCGAACATTAAATGCCTCCAAATGGTATTTAATTAACTTCCCGGGGTGAAGAAACCCTTTTTGAGAACTCAGAGTGAGTAAATTGGCCATTTTCATGCACTTTTAACCATTCCATAAATCTTGTGTTTTGGGCCCCAAGAAGCATGAAAATCACTTTAAACATGCTAATTTTAGCTCTAACACTGATGATCCACCTACAAATGTGAACTGACGTTCAAAAATAAAACATTTGAAAACGGACTATTTTCCACATTTCTGAAGCATGACGTAATGGGGGGGTGTTATCTCTTTTGTCGAAAATCAGCCGTTTTTGCTCGAACATTAAATGCCTCCAAATGGTATTTAATTAACTTCCCGGGGTGAAGAAACCCTTTTTGAGAACTCAGAGTGAGTAAATTGGCCATTTTCATGCACTTTTAACCATTCCATAAATCTTGTGTTTTGGGCCCCAAGAAGCATGAAAATCACTTTAAACATGCTAATTTTAGCTCTAACACTGATGATCCACCTACAAATGTGAACTGACGTTCAAAAATAAAACATTTGAAAACGGACCATTTTCCACATTTCTGAAGCATGACGTAATGGGGGGGTGTTATCTCTTTTGTCGAAAATCAGCCGTTTTTGCTCGAACATTAAATGCCTCCAAATGGTATTTAATTAACTTCCCGAGCCCCTGGAAGCATGAAAATCACTTTAAACATGCTAATTTTAGCTCTAACACTGATGATCCACCTACAAATGTGAACTGACGTTCAAAAAAGAAACATTTGAAAACGGACCATTTTCCACATTTCTGAAGCATGACGTAATGGGGGGTGTTATCTCTTTTGTCGAAAATCAGCCGTTTTTGCTCGAACATTAAATGCCTCCAAATGGTATTTAATTAACTTCCCGGGGTGAAGAAACCCTTTTTGAGAACTCAGAGTGAGTAAATTGGCCATTTTCATGCACTTTTAACCATTCCATAAATCTTGTGTTTTGGGCCCCAAGAAGCATGAAAATCACTTTAAACATGCTAATTTTAGCTCTAACACTGATGATCCACCTACAAATGTGAACTGACGTTCAAAAATAAAACATTTGAAAACGGACCATTTTCCACATTTCTGAAGCATGACGTAATGGGGGGGTGTTATCTCTTTTGTCGAAAATCAGCCGTTTTTGCTCGAACATTAAATGCCTCCAAATGGTATTTAATTAACTTCCCGGGGTGAAGAAACCCTTTTTGAGAACTCAGAGTGAGTAAATTGGCCATTTTCATGCACTTTTAACCATTCCATAAATCTTGTGTTTTGGGCCCCTGGAAGCATGAAAATCACTTTAAACATGCTAATTTTAGCTCTAACACTGATGATCCACCTACAAATGTGAACTGACGTTCAAAAATAAAACATTTGAAAACGGACCATTTTCCACATTTCTGAAGCATGACGTAATGGGGGGGTGTTATCTCTTTTGTCGAAAATCAGCCGTTTTTGCTCGTACATTAAATGCCTCCAAATGGTATTTAATTAACTTCCCGAGCCCCTGGAAGCATGAAAATCACTTTAAACATGCCAATTTTAGCTCTAACACTGATGATCCACCTACAAATGTGAACTGACGTTCAAAAATAAAACATTTGAAAACGGACCATTTTCCACATTTCTGAAGCATGACGTAATGGGGGGGTGTTATCTCTTATGTCGAAAATCAGCCGTTTTTGCTCGAACATTAAATGCCTCCAAATGGTATTTAATTAACTTCCCGGGGTGAAGAAACCCTTTTTGAGAACTCAGAGTGAGTAAATTGGCCATTTTCATGCACTTTTAACCATTCCATAAATCTTGTGTTTTGGGCCCCTGGAAGCATGAAAATCACTTTAAACATGCTAATTTTAGCTCTAACACTGATGATCCACCTACAAATGTGAACTGACGTTCAAAAATAAAACATTTGAAAACGGACCATTTTCCACATTTCTGAAGCATGACGTAATGGGGGGGTGTTATCTCTTTTGTCGAAAATCAGCCGTTTTTGCTCGAACATTAAATGCCTCCAAATGGTATTTAATTAACTTCCCGGGGTGAAGAAACCCTTTTTGAGAACTCAGAGTGAGTAAATTGGCCATTTTCATGCACTTTTAACCATTCCATAAATCTTGTGTTTTGGGCCCCTGGAAGCATAAAAATTACTTTAAACATGCTAATTTTAGCTCTAACACTGATGATCCACCTACAAATGTGAACTGACGTTCAAAAATAAAACATTTGAAAACGGACCATTTTCCACATTTCTGAAGCATGACGTAATGGGGGGGTGTTATCTCTTTTGTCGAAAATCAGCCGTTTTTGCTCGAACATTAAATGCCTCCAAATGGTATTTAATTAACTTCCCGAGCCCCTGGAAGCATGAAAATCACTTTAAACATGCTAATTTTAGCTCTAACACTGATGATCCACCTACAAATGTGAACTGACGTTCAAAAATAAAACATTTGAAAACGGACCATTTTCCACATTTCTGAAGCATGACGTAATGGGGGGGTGTTATCTCTTTTGTCGAAAATCAGCCGTTTTTGCTCGAACATTAAATGCCTCCAAATGGTATTTAATTAACTTCCCGGGGTGAAGAAACCCTTTTTGAGAACTCAGAGTGAGTAAATTGGCCATTTTCATGCACTTTTAACCATTCCATAAATCTTGTGTTTTGGGCCCCTGGAAGCATGAAAATCACTTTAAACATGCTAATTTTAGCTCTAACACTGATGATCCACCTACAAATGTGAACTGACGTTCAAAAATAAAACATTTGAAAACGGACCATTTTCCACATTTCTGAAGCATGACGTAATGGGGGGGTGTTATCTCTTTTGTCGAAAATCAGCCGTTTTTGCTCTAACATTAAATGCCTCCAAATGGTATTTAATTAACTTCCCGAGCCCCTGGAAGCATGAAAATCACTTTAAACATGCTAATTTTAGCTCTAACACTGATGATCCACCTACAAATGTGAACTGACGTTCAAAAATAAAACATTTGAAAACGGACCATTTTCCACATTTCTGAAGCATGACGTAATGGGGGGGTGTTATCTCTTTTGTCGAAAATCAGCCGTTTTTGCTCGAACATTAAATGCCTCCAAATGGTATTTAATTAACTTCCCGGGGTGAAGAAACCCTTTTTGAGAACTCAGAGTGAGTAAATTGGCCATTTTCATGCACTTTTAACCATTCCATAAATCTTGTGTTTTGGGCCCCAAGAAGCATGAAAATCACTTTAAACATGCTAATTTTAGCTCTAACACTGATGATCCACCTACAAATGTGAACTGACGTTCAAAAATAAAACATTTGAAAACGGACCATTTTCCACATTTCTGAAGCATGACGTAATGGGGGGGTGTTATCTCTTTTGTCGAAAATCAGCCGTTTTTGCTCGAACATTAAATGCCTGCAAATGGTATTTAATTAACTTCCCGGGGTGAAGAAACCCTTTTTGAGAACTCAGAGTGAGTACATTGGCCATTTTCATGCACTTTTAACCATTCCATAAATCTTGTGTTTTGGGCCCCAAGAAGCATGAAAATCACTTTAAACATGCTAATTTTAGCTCTAACACTGATGATCCACCTACAAATGTGAACTGACGTTCAAAAATAAAACATTTGAAAACGGACCATTTTCCACATTTCTGAAGCATGACGTAATGGGGGGGTGTTATCTCTTTTGTCGAAAATCAGCCGTTTTTGCTCGAACATTAAATGCCTCCAAATGGTATTTAATTAACTTCCCGAGCCCCTGGAAGCATGAAAATCACTTTAAACATGCTAATTTTAGCTCTAACACTGATGATCCACCTACAAATGTGAACTGACGTTCAAAAAAGAAACATTTGAAAACGGACCATTTTCCACATTTCTGAAGCATGACGTAATGGGGGTGTTATCTCTTTTGTCGAAAATCAGCCGTTTTTGCTCGAACATTAAATGCCTCCAAATGGTATTTAATTAACTTCCCGGGGTGAAGAAACCCTTTTTGAGAACTCAGAGTGAGTACATTGGCCATTTTCATGCACTTTTAACCATTCCATAAATCTTGTGTTTTGGGCCCCAAGAAGCATGAAAATCACTTTAAACATGCTAATTTTAGCTCTAACACTGATGATCCACCTACAAATGTGAACTGACGTTCAAAAATAAAACATTTGAAAACGGACCATTTTCCACATTTCTGAAGCATGACGTAATGGGGGGGTGTTATCTCTTTTGTCGAAAATCAGCCGTTTTTGCTCGAACATTAAATGCCTCCAAATGGTATTTAATTAACTTCCCGAGCCCCTGGAAGCATGAAAATCACTTTAAAC
This sequence comes from Lissotriton vulgaris, assembly GCF_964263255.1. NCBI lineage: Eukaryota > Metazoa > Chordata > Amphibia > Caudata > Salamandridae > Lissotriton > Lissotriton vulgaris. Next base: position 88,761 of record NW_028248340.1, on the reverse strand, counting down.
ATGCTAATTTTAGCTCTAATACTGATGATCCACCTACAAATGTGAACTGACGTTCAAAAAAGAAACATTTGAAAACGGACCATTTTCCACATTTCTGAAGCATGACGTAATGGGGGTGTTATCTCTTTTGTCGAAAATCAGCCGTTTTTGCTCGAACATTAAATGCCTCCAAATGGTATTTAATTAACTTCCCGGGGTGAAGAAACCCTTTTTGAGAACTCAGAGTGAGTAAATTGGCCATTTTCATGCACTTTTAACCATTCCATAAATCTTGTGTTTTGGGCCCCTGGAAGCATGAAAATCACTTTAAACATGCTAATTTTAGCTCTAACACTGATGATCCACCTACAAATGTGAACTGACGTTCAAAAATAAAACATTTGAAAACGGACCATTTTCCACATTTCTGAAGCATGACGTAATGGGGGGTGTTATCTCTTTTGTCGAAAATCAGCCGTTTTTGCTCGAACATTAAATGCCTCCAAATGGTATTTAATTAACTTCCCGAGCCCCTGGAAGCATGAAAATCACTTTGAAACATGCTAATTTTAGCTCTAACACTGATGATCCACCTACAAATGTGAACTGACGTTCAAAAATAAAACATTTGAAAACGGACCATTTTCCACATTTCTGAAGCATGACGTAATGGGGGGGTGTTATCTCTTTTGTCGAAAATCAGCCGTTTTTGCTCGAACATTAAATGCCTCCAAATGGTATTTAATTAACTTCCCGGGGTGAAGAAACCCTTTTTGAGAACTCAGAGTGAGTAAATTGGCCATTTTCATGCACTTTTAACCATTCCATAAATCTTGTGTTTTGGGCCCCAAGAAGCATGAAAATCACTTTAAACATGCTAATTTTAGCTCTAACACTGATGATCCACCTACAAATGTGAACTGACGTTCAAAAATAAAACATTTGAAAACGGACCATTTTCCACATTTCTGAAGCATGACGTAATGGGGGGGTGTTATCTCTTTTGTCGAAAATCAGCCGTTTTTGCTCGAACATTAAATGCCTCCAAATGGTATTTAATTAACTTCCCGGGGTGAAGAAACCCTTTTTGAGAACTCAGAGTGAGTACATTGGCCATTTTCATGCACTTTTAACCATTCCATAAATCTTGTGTTTTGGCCCCAAGAAGCATGAAAATCACTTTAAACATGCTAATTTTAGCTCTAACACTGATGATCCACCTACAAATGTGAACTGACGTTCAAAAATAAAACATTTGAAAACGGACCATTTTCCACATTTCTGAAGCATGACGTAATGGGGGGGTGTTATCTCTTTTGTCGAAAATCAGCCGTTTTTGCTCGAACATTAAATGCCTCCAAATGGTATTTAATTAACTTCCCGAGCCCCTGGAAGCATGAAAATCACTTTAAACATGCTAATTTTAGCTCTAACACTGATGATCCACCTACAAATGTGAACTGACGTTCAAAAAAGAAACATTTGAAAACGGACCATTTTCCACATTTCTGAAGCATGACGTAATGGGGGTGTTATCTCTTTTGTCGAAAATCAGCCGTTTTTGCTCGAACATTAAATGCCTCCAAATGGTATTTAATTAACTTCCCGGGGTGAAGAAACCCTTTTTGAGAACTCAGAGTGAGTAAATTGGCCATTTTCATGCACTTTTAACCATTCCATAAATCTTGTGTTTTGGGCCCCAAGAAGCATGAAAATCACTTTAAACATGCTAATTTTAGCTCTAACACTGATGATCCACCTACAAATGTGAACTGACGTTCAAAAATAAAACATTTGAAAACGGACCATTTTCCACATTTCTGAAGCATGACGTAATGGGGGTGTTATCTCTTTTGTCGAAAATCAGCCGTTTTTGCTCGAACATTAAATGCCTCCAAATGGTATTTAATTAACTTCCCGGGGTGAAGAAACCCTTTTTGAGAACTCAGAGTGAGTAAATTGGCCATTTTCATGCACTTTTAACCATTCCATAAATCTTGTGTTTTGGGCCCCTGGAAGCATGAAAATCACTTTAAACATGCTAATTTTAGCTCTAACACTGATGATCCACCTACAAATGTGAACTGACGTTCAAAAATAAAACATTTGAAAACGGACCATTTTCCACATTTCTGAAGCATGACGTAATGGGGGGTGTTATCTCTTTTGTCGAAAATCAGCCGTTTTTGCTCGAACATTAAATGCCTCCAAATGGTATTTAATTAACTTCCCGAGCCCCTGGATGCATGAAAATCACTTTAAACATGCTAATTTTAGCTCTAACACTGATGATCCACCTACAAATGTGAACTGACGTTCAAAAATAAAACATTTGAAAACGGACCATTTTCCACATTTCTGAAGCATGACGTAATGGGGGGGTGTTATCTCTTTTGTCGAAAATCAGCCGTTTTTGCTCGAACATTAAATGCCTCCAAATGGTATTTAATTAACTTCCCGGGGTGAAGAAACCCTTTTTGAGAACTCAGAGTGAGTAAATTGGCCATTTTCATGCACTTTTAACCATTCCATAAATCTTGTGTTTTGGGCCCCAAGAAGCATGAAAATCACTTTAAACATGCTAATTTTAGCTCTAACACTGATGATCCACCTACAAATGTGAACTGACGTTCAAAAATAAAACATTTGAAAACGGACCATTTTCCACATTTCTGAAGCATGACGTAATCTCTTTTGTCGGAAATCAGCCGTTTTTGCTCGAACATTAAATGCCTCCAAATGGTATTTAATTAACTTCCCGGGGTGAAGAAACCCTTTTTGAGAACTCAGAGTGAGTAAATTGGCCATTTTCATGCACTTTTAACCATTCCATAAATCTTGTGTTTTGGGCCCCTGGAAGCATGAAAATCACTTTAAACATGCTAATTTTAGCTCTAACACTGATGATCCACCTACAAATGTGAACTGACGTTCAAAAATAAAACATTTGAAAACGGACCATTTTCCACATTTCTGAAGCATGACGTAATGGGGGGGGTGTTATCTCTTTTGTCGAAAATCAGCCGTTTTTGCTCGAACATTAAATGCCTCCAAATGGTATTTAATTAACTTCCCGAGCCCCTGGAAGCATGAAAATCACTTTAAACATGCTAATTTTAGCTCTAACACTGATGATCCACCTACAAATGTGAACTGACGTTCAAAAATAAAACATTTGAAAACGGACCATTTTCCACATTTCTGAAGCATGACGTAATGGGGGGGTGTTATCTCTTTTGTCGAAAATCAGCCGTTTTTGCTCTAACATTAAATGCCTCCAAATGGTATTTAATTAACTTCCCGAGCCCCTGGAAGCATGAAAATCACTTTAAACATGCTAATTTTAGCTCTAACACTGATGATCCACCTACAAATGTGAACTGACGTTCAAAAATAAAACATTTGAAAACGGACCATTTTCCACATTTCTGAAGCATGACGTAATGGGGGGGTGTTATCTCTTTTGTCGAAAATCAGCCGTTTTTGCTCGAACATTAAATGCCTCCAAATGGTATTTAATTAACTTCCCGGGGTGAAGAAACCCTTTTTGAGAACTCAGAGTGAGTAAATTGGCCATTTTCATGCACTTTTAACCATTCCATAAATCTTGTGTTTTGGGCCCCTGGAAGCATGAAAATCACTTTAAACATGCTAATTTTAGCTCTAACACTGATGATCCACCTACAAATGTGAACTGACGTTCAAAAATAAAACATTTGAAAACGGACCATTTTCCACATTTCTGAAGCATGACGTAATGGGGGGGTGTTATCTCTTTTGTCGAAAATCAGCCGTTTTTGCTCTAACATTAAATGCCTCCAAATGGTATTTAATTAACTTCCCGAGCCCCTGGAAGCATGAAAATCACTTTAAACATGCTAATTTTAGCTCTAACACTGATGATCCACCTACAAATGTGAACTGACGTTCAAAAATAAAACATTTGAAAACGGACCATTTTCCACATTTCTGAAGCATGACGTAATGGGGGGGTGTTATCTCTTTTGTCGAAAATCAGCCGATTTTGCTCTAACATTAAATGCCTCCAAATGGTATTTAATTAACTTCCCGGGTTGAAGAAACCCTTTTTGAGAACTCAGAGTGAGTAAATTGGCCATTTTCATGCACTTTTAACCATTCCATAAATCTTGTGTTTTGGGCCCCTGGAAGCATGAAAATCACTTTAAACATGCTAATTTTAGCTCTAACACTGATGATCCACCTACAAATGTGAACTGACGTTCATAAATAAAACATTTGAAAACGGACCATTTTCCACATTTCTGAAGCATGACGTAATGGGGGGGTGTTATCTCTTTTGTCGAAAATCAGCCGTTTTTGCTCGAACATTAAATGCCTCCAAATGGTATTTAATTAACTTCCCGAGCCCCTGGAAGCATGACAATCACTTTAAACATGCTAATTTTAGCTCTAACACTGATGATCCACCTACAAATGTGAACTGACGTTCAAAAATAAAACATTTGAAAACGGACCATTTTCCACATTTCTGAAGCATGACGTAATGGGGGGGTGTTATCTCTTTTGTCGAAAATCTGCCGTTTTTGCTCGAACATTAAATGCCTCCAAATGGTATTTAATTAACTTCCCGGGGTGAAGAAACCCTTTTTGAGAACTCAGAGTGAGTAAATTGGCCATTTTCATGCACTTTTAACCATTCCATAAATCTTGTGTTTTGGGCCCCAAGAAGCATGAAAATCACTTTAAACATGCTAATTTTAGCTCTAACACTGATGATCCACCTACAAATGTGAACTGACGTTCAAAAATAAAACATTTGAAAACGGACTATTTTCCACATTTCTGAAGCATGACGTAATGGGGGGGTGTTATCTCTTTTGTCGAAAATCAGCCGTTTTTGCTCGAACATTAAATGCCTCCAAATGGTATTTAATTAACTTCCCGGGGTGAAGAAACCCTTTTTGAGAACTCAGAGTGAGTAAATTGGCCATTTTCATGCACTTTTAACCATTCCATAAATCTTGTGTTTTGGGCCCCAAGAAGCATGAAAATCACTTTAAACATGCTAATTTTAGCTCTAACACTGATGATCCACCTACAAATGTGAACTGACGTTCAAAAATAAAACATTTGAAAACGGACCATTTTCCACATTTCTGAAGCATGACGTAATGGGGGGGTGTTATCTCTTTTGTCGAAAATCAGCCGTTTTTGCTCGAACATTAAATGCCTCCAAATGGTATTTAATTAACTTCCCGAGCCCCTGGAAGCATGAAAATCACTTTAAACATGCTAATTTTAGCTCTAACACTGATGATCCACCTACAAATGTGAACTGACGTTCAAAAAAGAAACATTTGAAAACGGACCATTTTCCACATTTCTGAAGCATGACGTAATGGGGGGTGTTATCTCTTTTGTCGAAAATCAGCCGTTTTTGCTCGAACATTAAATGCCTCCAAATGGTATTTAATTAACTTCCCGGGGTGAAGAAACCCTTTTTGAGAACTCAGAGTGAGTAAATTGGCCATTTTCATGCACTTTTAACCATTCCATAAATCTTGTGTTTTGGGCCCCAAGAAGCATGAAAATCACTTTAAACATGCTAATTTTAGCTCTAACACTGATGATCCACCTACAAATGTGAACTGACGTTCAAAAATAAAACATTTGAAAACGGACCATTTTCCACATTTCTGAAGCATGACGTAATGGGGGGGTGTTATCTCTTTTGTCGAAAATCAGCCGTTTTTGCTCGAACATTAAATGCCTCCAAATGGTATTTAATTAACTTCCCGGGGTGAAGAAACCCTTTTTGAGAACTCAGAGTGAGTAAATTGGCCATTTTCATGCACTTTTAACCATTCCATAAATCTTGTGTTTTGGGCCCCTGGAAGCATGAAAATCACTTTAAACATGCTAATTTTAGCTCTAACACTGATGATCCACCTACAAATGTGAACTGACGTTCAAAAATAAAACATTTGAAAACGGACCATTTTCCACATTTCTGAAGCATGGCGTAATGGGGGGGTGTTATCTCTTTTGTCGAAAATCAGCCGTTTTTGCTCGAACATTAAATGCCTCCAAATGCTATTTAATTAACTTCCCGAGCCCCTGGAAGCATGAAAATCACTTTAAACATGCTAATTTTAGCTCTAACACTGATGATCCACCTACAAATGTGAACTGACGTTCAAAAATAAAACATTTGAAAACGGACCATTTTCCACATTTCTGAAGCATGACGTAATGGGGGGGTGTTATCTCTTTTGTCGAAAATCAGCCGTTTTTGCTCGAACATTAAATGCCTCCAAATGGTATTTAATTAACTTCCCGGGGTGAAGAAACCCTTTTTGAGAACTCAGAGTGAGTAAATTGGCCATTTTCATGCACTTTTAACCATTCCATAAATCTTGTGTTTTGGGCCCCAAGAAGCATGAAAATCACTTTAAACATGCTAATTTTAGCTCTAACACTGATGATCCACCTACAAATGTGAACTGACGTTCAAAAATAAAACATTTGAAAACGGACCATTTTCCACATTTCTGAAGCATGACGTAATGGGGGGGTGTTATCTCTTTTGTCGAAAATCAGCCGTTTTTGCTCGAACATTAAATGCCTCCAAATGGTATTTAATTAACTTCCCGGGGTGAAGAAACCCTTTTTGAGAACTCAGAGTGAGTAAATTGGCCATTTTCATGCACTTTTAACCATTCCATAAATCTTGTGTTTTGGGCCCCTGGAAGCATGAAAATCACTTTAAACATGCTAATTTTAGCTCTAACACTGATGATCCACCTACAAATGTGAACTGACGTTCAAAAATAAAACATTTGAAAACGGACCATTTTCCACATTTCTGAAGCATGACGTAATGGGGGGGTGTTATCTCTTTTGTCGAAAATCAGCCGTTTTTGCTCGAACATTAAATGCCTCCAAATGGTATTTAATTAACTTCCCGAGCCCCTGGAAGCATGAAAATCACTTTAAACATGCTAATTTTAGCTCTAACACTGATGATCCACCTACAAATGTGAACTGACGTTCAAAAAAGAAACATTTGAAAACGGACCATTTTCCACATTTCTGAAGCATGACGTAATGGGGGGTGTTATCTCTTTTGTCGAAAATCAGCCGTTTTTGCTCGAACATTAAATGCCTCCAAATGGTATTTAATTAACTTCCCGGGGTGAAGAAACCCTTTTTGAGAACTCAGAGTGAGTAAATTGGCCATTTTCATGCACTTTTAACCATTCCATAAATCTTGTGTTTTGGGCCCCAAGAAGCATGAAAATCACTTTAAACATGCTAATTTTAGCTCTAACACTGATGATCCACCTACAAATGTGAACTGACGTTCAAAAATAAAACATTTGAAAACGGACCATTTTCCACATTTCTGAAGCATGACGTAATGGGGGGGTGTTATCTCTTTTGTCGAAAATCAGCCGTTTTTGCTCGAACATTAAATGCCTCCAAATGGTATTTAATTAACTTCCCGGGGTGAAGAAACCCTTTTTGAGAACTCAGAGTGAGTAAATTGGCCATTTTCATGCACTTTTAACCATTCCATAAATCTTGTGTTTTGGGCCCCTGGAAGCATGAAAATCACTTTAAACATGCTAATTTTAGCTCTAACACTGATGATCCACCTACAAATGTGAACTGACGTTCAAAAATAAAACATTTGAAAACGGACCATTTTCCACATTTCTGAAGCATGACGTAATGGGGGGGTGTTATCTCTTTTGTCGAAAATCAGCCGTTTTTGCTCGAACATTAAATGCCTCCAAATGGTATTTAATTAACTTCCCGAGCCCCTGGAAGCATGAAAATCACTTTAAACATGCTAATTTTAGCTCTAACACTGATGATCCACCTACAAATGTGAACTGACGTTCAAAAATAAAACATTTGAAAACGGACCATTTTCCACATTTCTGAAGCATGACGTAATGGGGGGGTGTTATCTCTTTTGTCGAAAATCAGCCGTTTTTGCTCGAACATTAAATGCCTCCAAATGGTATTTAATTAACTTCCCGGGGTGAAGAAACCCTTTTTGAGAACTCAGAGTGAGTAAATTGGCCATTTTCATGCACTTTTAACCATTCCATAAATCTTGTGTTTTGGGCCCCAAGAAGCATGAAAATCACTTTAAACATGCTAATTTTAGCTCTAACACTGATGATCCACCTACAAATGTGAACTGACGTTCAAAAATAAAACATTTGAAAACGGACCATTTTCCACATTTCTGAAGCATGACGTAATGGGGGGGTGTTATCTCTTTTGTCGAAAATCAGCCGTTTTTGCTCGAACATTAAATGCCTCCAAATGGTATTTAATTAACTTCCCGGGGTGAAGAAACCCTTTTTGAGAACTCAGAGTGAGTAAATTGGCCATTTTCATGCACTTTTAACCATTCCATAAATCTTGTGTTTTGGGCCCCTGGAAGCATGAAAATCACTTTAAACATGCTAATTTTAGCTCTAACACTGATGATCCACCTACAAATGTGAACTGACGTTCAAAAATAAAACATTTGAAAACGGACCATTTTCCACATTTCTGAAGCATGACGTAATGGGGGGGTGTTATCTCTTTTGTCAAAAATCAGCCGTTTTTGCTCGAACATTAAATGCCTCCAAATGGTATTTAATTAACTTCCCGAGCCCCTGGAAGCATGAAAATCACTTTAAACATGCTAATTTTAGCTCTAACACTGATGATCCACCTACAAATGTGAACTGACGTTCAAAAATAAAACATTTGAAAACGGACCATTTTCCACATTTCTGAAGCATGACGTAATGGGGGGTGTTATCTCTTTTGTCGAAAATCAGCCGTTTTTGCTCTAACATTAAATGCCTCCAAATGGTATTTAATTAACTTCCCGAGCCCCTGGAAGCATGAAAATCACTTTAAACATGCTAATTTTAGCTCTAACACTGATGATCCACCTACAAATGTGAACTGACGTTCAAAAATAAAACATTTGAAAACGGACCATTTTCCACATTTCTGAAGCATGACGTAATGGGGGGGTGTTATCTCTTTTGTCGAAAATCAGCCGTTTTTGCTCGAACATTAAATGCCTCCAAATGGTATTTAATTAACTTCCCGAGCCCCTGGAAGCATGAAAATCACTTTAAACATGCTAATTTTAGCTCTAACACTGATGATCCACCTGCAAATGTGAACTGACGTTCAAAAATAAAACATTTGAAAACGGACCATTTTCCACATTTCTGAAGCATGACGTAATGGGGGGGTGTTATCTCTTTTGTCGAAAATCAGCCGTTTTTGCTCGAACATTAAATGCCTCCAAATGGTATTTAATTAACTTCCCGGGGTGAAGAAACCCTTTTTGAGAACTCAGAGTGAGTAAATTGGCCATTTTCATGCACTTTTAACCATTCCATAAATCTTGTGTTTTGGGCCCCAAGAAGCATGAAAATCACTTTAAACATGCTAATTTTAGCTCTAACACTGATGATCCACCTACAAATGTGAACTGACGTTCAAAAATAAAACATTTGAAAACGGACCATTTTCCACATTTCTGAAGCATGACGTAATGGGGGGTGTTATCTCTTTTGTCGAAAATCAGCCGTTTTTGCTCGAACATTAAATGCCTCCAAATGGTATTTAATTAACTTCCCGGGGTGAAGAAACCCTTTTTGAGAACTCAGAGTGAGTAAATTGGCCATTTTCATGCACTTTTAACCATTCCATAAATCTTGTGTTTTGGGCCCCTGGAAGCATGAAAATCACTTTAAACATGCTAATTTTAGCTCTAACACTGATGATCCACCTACAAATGTGAACTGACGTTCAAAAATAAAACATTTGAAAACGGACCATTTTCCACATTTCTGAAGCATGACTTAATGGGGGGGTGTTATCTCTTTTGTCGAAAATCAGCCGTTTTTGCTCGAACATTAAATGCCTCCAAATGGTATTTAATTAACTTCCCGGGGTGAAGAAACCCTTTTTGAGAACTCAGAGTGAGTAAATTGGCCATTTTCATGCACTTTTAACCATTCCATAAATCTTGTGTTTTGGGCCCCAAGAAGCATGAAAATCACTTTAAACATGCTAATTTTAGCTCTAACACTGATGATCCACCTACAAATGTGAACTGACGTTCAAAAATAAAACATTTGAAAACGGACCATTTTCCACATTTCTGAAGCATGACGTAATGGGGGGGTGTTATCTCTTTTGTCGAAAATCAGCCGTTTTTGCTCGAACATTAAATGCCTCCAAATCGTATTTAATTAACTTCCCGGGGTGAAGAAACCCTTTTTGAGAACTCAGAGTGAGTAAATTGGCCATTTTCATGCACTTTTAACCATTCCATAAATCTTGTGCTTTGGGCCCCTGGAAGCATGAAAATCACTTTAAACATGCTAATTTTAGCTCTAACACTGATGATCCACCTACAAATGTGAACTGACGTTCAAAAATAAAACATTTGAAAACGGACCATTTTCCACATTTCTGAAGCATGACGTAATGGGGGGGTGTTATCTCTTTTGTCGAAAATCAGCCGTTTTTGCTCGAACATTAAATGCCTCCAAATGGTATTTAATTAACTTCCCGAGCCCCTGGAAGCATGAAAATCACTTTAAACATGCTAATTTTAGCTCTAACACTGATGATCCACCTACAAATGTGAACTGACGTTCAAAAATAAAACATTTGAAAACGGACCATTTTCCACATTTCTGAAGCATGACGTAATGGGGGGGTGTTATCTCTTTTGTCGAAAATCAGCCGTTTTTGCTCTAACATTAAATGCCTCCAAATGGTATTTAATTAACTTCCCGGGGTGAAGAAACCCTTTTTGAGAACTCAGAGTGAGTAAATTGGCCATTTTCATGCACTTTTAACCATTCCATAAATCTTGTGTTTTGGGCCCCAAGAAGCATGAAAATCACTTTAAACATGCTAATTTTAGCTCTAACACTGATGATCCACCTACAAATGTGAACTGACGTTCAAAAATAAAACATTTGAAAACGGACCATTTTCCACATTTCTGAAGCATGACGTAATGGGGGGGTGTTATCTCTTTTGTCGAAAATCAGCCGTTTTTGCTCGAACATTAAATGCCTCCAAATGGTATTTAATTAACTTCCCGGGGTGAAGAAACCCTTTTTGAGAACTCAGAGTGAGTAAATTGGCCATTTTCATGCACTTTTAACCATTCCATAAATCTTGTGTTTTGGGCCCCTGGAAGCATGAAAATCACTTTAAACATGCTAATTTTAGCTCTAACACTGATGATCCACCTACAAATGTGAACTGACGTTCAAAAATAAAACATTTGAAAACGGACCATTTTCCACATTTCTGAAGCATGACGTAATGGGGGGGTGTTATCTCTTTTGTCGAAAATCAGCCGTTTTTGCTCGAACATTAAATGCCTCCAAATGGTATTTAATTAACTTCCCGAGCCCCTGGAAGCATGAAAATCACTTTAAACATGCTAATTTTAGCTCTAACACTGATGATCCACCTACAAATGTGAACTGACGTTCAAAAATAAAACATTTGAAAACGGACCATTTTCCACATTTCTGAAGCATGACGTAATGGGGGGGTGTTATCTCTTTTGTCGAAAATCAGCCGATTTTGCTCGAACATTAAATGCCTCCAAATGGTATTTAATTAACTTCCCGAGCCCCTGGAAGCATGAAAATCACTTTAAACATGCTAATTTTAGCTCTAACACTGATGATCCACCTACAAATGTGAACTGACGTTCAAAAATAAAACATTTGAAAACGGACCATTTTCCACATTTCTGAAGCATGACGTAATGGGGGGGTGTTATCTCTTTTGTCGAAAATCAGCCGTTTTTGCTCGAACATTAAATGCCTCCAAATGGTATTTAATTAACTTCCCGAGCCCCTGGAAGCATGAAAATCACTTTAAACATGCTAATTTTAGCTCTAACACTGATGATCCACCTACAAATGTGAACTGACGTTCAAAAATAAAACATTTGAAAACGGACCATTTTCCACATTTCTGAAGCATGACGTAATGGGGGGGTGTTAGCTCTTTTGTCGAAAATCAGCCGTTTTTGCTCGAACATTAAATGCCTCCAAATGGTATTTAATTAACTTCCCGGGGTGAAGAAACCCTTTTTGAGAACTCAGAGTGAGTAAATTGGCCATTTTCATGCACTTTTAACCATTCCATAAATCTTGTGTTTTGGGCCCCTGGAAGCATGAAAATCACTTTAAACATGCTAATTTTAGCTCTAACACTGATGATCCACCTACAAATGTGAACTGACGTTCAAAAATAAAACATTTGAAAACGGACCATTTTCCACATTTCTGAAGCATGACGTAATGGGGGGGTGTTATCTCTTTTGTCGAAAATCAGCCGTTTTTGCTCGAACATTAAATGCCTCCAAATGGTATTTAATTAACTTCCCGAGCCCCTGGAAGCATGAAAATCACTTTAAACATGCTAATTTTAGCTCTAACACTGATGATCCACCTACAAATGTGAACTGACGTTCAAAAATAAAACATTTGAAAACGGACCATTTTCCACATTTCTGAAGCATGACGTAATGGGGGGGTGTTATCTCTTTTGTCGAAAATCAGCCGTTTTTGCTTGAACATTAAATGCCTGCAAATGGTATTTAATTAACTTCCCGGGGTGAAGAAACCCTTTTTGAGAACTCAGAGTGAGTAAATTGGCCATTTTCATGCACTTTTAACCATTCCATAAATCTTGTGTTTTGGGCCCCTGGAAGCATGAAAATCACTTTAAACATGCTAATTTTAGCTCTAACACTGATGATCCACCTACAAATGTGAACTGACGTTCAAAAATAAAACATTTGAAAACGGACCATTTTCCACATTTCTGAAGCATGACGTAATGGGGGGGTGTTATCTCTTTTGTCGAAAATCAGCCGTTTTTGCTCGAACATTAAATGCCTCCAAATGGTATTTAATTAACTTCCCGGGGTGAAGAAACCCTTTTTGAGAACTCAGAGTGAGTAAATTGGCCATTTTCATGCACTTTTAACCATTCCATAAATCTTGTGCTTTGGGCCCCTGGAAGCATGAAAATCACTTTAAACATGCTAATTTTAGCTCTAACACTGATGATCCACCTACAAATGTGAACTGACGTTCAAAAATAAAACATTTGAAAACGGACCATTTTCCACATTTCTGAAGCATGACGTAATGGGGGGGTGTTATCTCTTTTGTCGAAAATCAGCCGTTTTTGCTCGAAAATTAAATGCCTCCAAATGGTATTTAATTAACTTCCCGAGCCCCTGGAAGCATGAAAATCACTTTAAACATGCTAATTTTAGCTCTAACACTGATGATCCACCTACAAATGTGAACTGACGTTCAAAAATAAAACATTTGAAAACGGACCATTTTCCACATTTCTGAAGCATGACGTAATGGGGGGGTGTTATCTCTTTTGTCGAAAATCAGCCGTTTTTGCTCTAACATTAAATGCCTCCAAATGGTATTTAATTAACTTCCCGGGGTGAAGAAACCCTTTTTGAGAACTCAGAGTGAGTAAATTGGCCATTTTCATGCACTTTTAACCATTCCATAAATCTTGTGTTTTGGGCCCCAAGAAGCATGAAAATCACTTTAAACATGCTAATTTTAGCTCTAACACTGATGATCCACCTACAAATGTGAACTGACGTTCAAAAATAAAACATTTGAAAACGGACCATTTTCCACATTTCTGAAGCATGACGTAATGGGGGGGTGTTATCTCTTTTGTCGAAAATCAGCCGTTTTTGCTCGAACATTAAATGCCTCCAAATGGTATTTAATTAACTTCCCGGGGTGAAGAAACCCTTTTTGAGAACTCAGAGTGAGTAAATTGGCCATTTTCATGCACTTTTAACCATTCCATAAATCTTGTGTTTTGGGCCCCAAGAAGCATGAAAATCACTTTAAACATGCTAATTTTAGCTCTAACACTGATGATCCACCTACAAATGTGAACTGACGTTCAAAAATAAAACATTTGAAAACGGACCATTTTCCACATTTCTGAAGCATGACGTAATGGGGGGGTGTTATCTCTTTTGTCGAAAATCAGCCGTTTTTGCTCGAACATTAAATGCCTCCAAATGGTATTTAATTAACTTCCCGGGGTGAAGAAACCCTTTTTGAGAACTCAGAGTGAGTAAATTGGCCATTTTCATGCACTTTTAACCATTCCATAAATCTTGTGTTTTGGGCCCCTGGAAGCATGAAAATCACTTTAAACATGCTAATTTTAGCTCTAACACTGATGATCCACCTACAAATGTGAACTGACGTTCAAAAATAAAACATTTCAAAACGGACCATTTTCCACATTTCTGAAGCATGACGTAATGGGGGGGTGTTATCTCTTTTGTCGAAAATCAGCCGTTTTTGCTCGAACATTAAATGCCTCCAAATGGTATTTAATTAACTTCCCGAGCCCCTGGAAGCATGAAAATCACTTTAAATATGCTAATTTTAGCTCTAACACTGATGATCCACCTACAAATGTGAACTGACGTTCAAAAATAAAACATTTGAAAACGGACCATTTTCCACATTTCTGAAGCATGACGTAATGGGGGGGTGTTATCTCTTTTGTCGAAAATCAGCCGATTTTGCTCGAACATTAAATGCCTCCAAATGGTATTTAATTAACTTCCCGAGCCCCTGGAAGCATGAAAATCACTTTAAACATGCTAATTTTAGCTCTAACACATTGTATCCACCTACAAATGTGAACTGACGTTCAAAAATAAAACATTTGAAAACTGACCATTTTCCACATTTCTGAAGCATGACGTAATGGGGGGGTGTTATCTCTTTTGTCGAAAATCAGCCGTTTTTGCTCGAACATTAAATGCCTCCAAATGGTATTTAATTAACTTCCCGAGCCCCTGGAAGCATGAAAATCACTTTAAACATGCTAATTTTAGCTCTAACACTGATGATCCACCTACAAATGTGAACTGACGTTCAAAAATAAAACATTTGAAAACGGACCATTTTCCACATTTCTGAAGCATGACGTAATGGGGGGGTGTTAGCTCTTTTGTCGAAAATCAGCCGTTTTTGCTCGAACATTAAATGCCTCCAAATGGTATTTAATTAACTTCCCGGGGTGAAGAAACCCTTTTTGAGAACTCAGAGTGAGTAAATTGGCCATTTTCATGCACTTTTAACCATTCCATAAATCTTGTGTTTTGGGCCCCTGGAAGCATGAAAATCACTTTAAACATGCTAATTTTAGCTCTAACACTGATGATCCACCTACAAATGTGAACTGACGTTCAAAAATAAAACATTTGAAAACGGACCATTTTCCACATTTCTGAAGCATGACGTAATGGGGGGGTGTTATCTCTTTTGTCAAAAATCAGCCGTTTTTGCTCGAACATTAAATGCCTCCAAATGGTATTTAATTAACTTCCCGAGCCCCTGGAAGCATGAAAATCACTTTAAACATGCTAATTTTAGCTCTAACACTGATGATCCACCTACAAATGTGAACTGACGTTCAAAAATAAAACATTTGAAAACGGACCATTTTCCACATTTCTGAAGCATGACGTAATGGGGGGGTGTTATCTCTTTTGTCGAAAATCAGCCGTTTTTGCTTGAACATTAAATGCCTGCAAATGGTATTTAATTAACTTCCCGGGGTGAAGAAACCCTTTTTGAGAACTCAGAGTGAGTAAATTGGCCATTTTCATGCACTTTTAACCATTCCATAAATCTTGTGTTTTGGGCCCCTGGAAGCATGAAAATCACTTTAAACATGCTAATTTTAGCTCTAACACTGATGATCCACCTACAAATGTGAACTGACGTTCAAAAATAAAACATTTGAAAACGGACCATTTTCCACATTTCTGAAGCATGACGTAATGGGGGGGTGTTATCTCTTTTGTCGAAAATCAGCCGTTTTTGCTCGAACATTAAATGCCTCCAAATGGTATTTAATTAACTTCCCGGGGTGAAGAAACCCTTTTTGAGAACTCAGAGTGAGTAAATTGGCCATTTTCATGCACTTTTAACCATTCCATAAATCTTGTGCTTTGGGCCCCTGGAAGCATGAAAATCACTTTAAACATGCTAATTTTAGCTCTAACACTGATGATCCACCTACAAATGTGAACTGACGTTCAAAAATAAAACATTTGAAAACGGACCATTTTCCACATTTCTGAAGCATGACGTAATGGGGGGGTGTTATCTCTTTTGTCGAAAATCAGCCGTTTTTGCTCGAACATTAAATCCCTCCAAATGGTATTTAATTAACTTCCCGAGCCCCTGGAAGCATGAAAATCACTTTAAACATGCTAATTTTAGCTCTAACACTGATGATCCACCTACAAATGTGAACTGACGTTCAAAAATAAAACATTTGAAAACGGACCATTTTCCACATTTCTGAAGCATGACGTAATGGGGGGGTGTTATCTCTTTTGTCGAAAATCAGCCGTTTTTGCTCTAACATTAAATGCCTCCAAATGGTATTTAATTAACTTCCCGGGGTGAAGAAACCCTTTTTGAGAACTCAGAGTGAGTAAATTGGCCATTTTCATGCACTTTTAACCATTCCATAAATCTTGTGTTTTGGGCCCCAAGAAGCATGAAAATCACTTTAAACATGCTAATTTTAGCTCTAACACTGATGATCCACCTACAAATGTGAACTGACGTTCAAAAATAAAACATTTGAAAACGGACCATTTTCCACATTTCTGAAGCATGACGTAATGGGGGGGTGTTATCTCTTTTGTCGAAAATCAGCCGTTTTTGCTCGAACATTAAATGCCTCCAAATGGTATTTAATTAACTTCCCGGGGTGAAGAAACCCTTTTTGAGAACTCAGAGTGAGTAAATTGGCCATTTTCATGCACTTTTAACCATTCCATAAATCTTGTGTTTTGGGCCCCTGGAAGCATGAAAATCACTTTAAACATGCTAATTTTAGCTCTAACACTGATGATCCAACTACAAATGTGAACTGAAGTTCAAAAATAAAACATTTGAAAACGGACCATTTTCCACATTTCTGAAGCATGACGTAATGGGGGGGTGTTATCTCTTTTGTCGAAAATCAGCCGTTTTTGCTCGAACATTAAATGCCTCCAAATGGTATTTAATTAACTTCCAGAGCCCCTGGAAGCATGAAAATCACTTTAAACATGCTAATTTTAGCTCTAACACTGATGATCCACCTACAAATGTGAACTGACGTTCAAAAATAAAACATTTGAAAACGGACCATTTTCCACATTTCTGAAGCATGACGTAATGGGGGGGTGTTATCTCTTTTGTCGAAAATCAGCCGTTTTTGCTCGAACATTAAATGCCTCCAAATGGTATTTAATTAACTTCCCGAGCCCCTGGAAGCATGAAAATCACTTTAAACATGCTAATTTTAGCTCTAACACTGATGATCCACCTACAAATGTGAACTGACGTTCAAAAATAAAACATTTGAAAATGGACCATTTTCCACATTTCTGAAGCATGACGTAATGGGGGGGTGTTATCTCTTTTGTCGAAAATCAGCCGTTTTTGCTCGAACATTAAATGCCTCCAAATGGTATTTAATTAACTTCCCGAGCCCCTGGAAGCATGAAAATCACTTTAAACATGCTAATTTTAGCTCTAACACTGATGATCCACCTACAAATGTGAACTGACGTTCAAAAATAAAACATTTGAAAACGGACCATTTTCCACATTTCTGAAGCATGACGTAATGGGGGGGGTGTTAGCTCTTTTGTCGAAAATCAGCCGTTTTTGCTCGAACATTAAATGCCTCCAAATGGTATTTAATTAACTTCCCGGGGTGAAGAAACCCTTTTTGAGAACTCAGAGTGAGTAAATTGGCCATTTTCATGCACTTTTAACCATTCCATAAATCTTGTGTTTTGGGCCCCTGGAAGCATGAAAATCACTTTAAACATGCTAATTTTAGCTCTAACACTGATGATCCACCTACAAATGTGAACTGACGTTCAAAAATAAAACATTTGAAAACGGACCATTTTCCACATTTCTGAAGCATGACGTAATGGGGGGGTGTTATCTCTTTTGTCGAAAATCAGCCGTTTTTGCTCGAACATTAAATGCCTCCAAATGGTATTTAATTAACTTCCCGGGGTGAAGAAACCCTTTTTGAGAACTCAGAGTGAGTAAATTGGCCATTTTCATGCACTTTTAACCATTCCATAAATCTTGTGTTTTGGGCCCCTGGAAGCATGAAAATCACTTTAAACATGCTAATTTTAGCTCTAACACTGATGATCCACCTACAAATGTGAACTGACGTTCAAAAATAAAACATTTGAAAACGGACCATTTTCCACATTTCTGAAGCATGACGTAATGGGGGGGTGTTATCTCTTTTGTCGAAAATCAGCCGTTTTTGCTCGAACATTAAATGCCTCCAAATGGTATTTAATTAACTTCCCGAGCCCCTGGAAGCATGAAAATCACTTTAAACATGCTAATTTTAGCTCTAACACTGATGATCCACCTACAAATGTGAACTGACGTTCAAAAATAAAACATTTGAAAACGGACCATTTTCCACATTTCTGAAGCATGACGTAATGGGGGGGTGTTATCTCTTTTGTTGAAAATCAGCCGTTTTTGCTCGAACATTAAATGCCTCCAAATGGTATTTAATTAACTTCCCGGGGTGAAGAAACCCTTTTTGAGAACTCAGAGTGAGTAAATTGGCCATTTTCATGCACTTTTAACCATTCCATAAATCTTGTTTTTTTGGGCCCCAAGAAGCATGAAAATCACTTTAAACATACTAATTTTAGCTCTAACACTGATGATCCACCTACAAATGTGAACTGACGTTCAAAAATAAAACATTTGAAAACGGACCATTTTCCACATTTCTGAAGCATGACGTAATGGGGGGGTGTTATCTCTTTTGTCGAAAATCAGCCGTTTTTGCTCGAACATTAAATGCCTCCAAATGGTATTTAATTAACTTCCCGGGGTGAAGAAACCCTTTTTGAGAACTCAGAGTGAGTAAATTGGCCATTTTCATGCACTTTTAACCATTCCATAAATCTTGTGTTTTGGGCCCCTGGAAGCATGAAAATCACTTTAAACATGCTAATTTTAGCTCTAACACTGATGATCCACCTACAAATGTGAACTGACGTTCAAAAATAAAACATTTGAAAACGGACCATTTTCCACATTTCTGAAGCATGACGTAATGGGGGGGTGTTATCTCTTTTGTCAAAAATCAGCCGTTTTTGCTCGAACATTAAATGCCTCCAAATGGTATTTAATTAACTTCCCGAGCCCCTGGAAGCATGAAAATCACTTTAAACATGCTAATTTTAGCTCTAACACTGATGATCCACCTACAAATGTGAACTGACGTTCAAAAATAAAACATTTGAAAACGGACCATTTTCCACATTTCTGAAGCATGACGTAATGGGGGGGTGTTATCTCTTTTGTCGAAAATCAGCCGTTTTTGCTCTAACATTAAATGCCTCCAAATGGTATTTAATTAACTTCCCGAGCCCCTGGAAGCATGAAAATCACTTTAAACATGCTAATTTTAGCTCTAACACTGATGATCCACCTACAAATGTGAACTGACGTTCAAAAATAAAACATTTGAAAACGGACCATTTTCCACATTTCTGAAGCATGACGTAATGGGGGGGTGTTATCTCTTTTGTCGAAAATCAGCCGTTTTTGCTCGAACATTAAATGCCTCCAAATGGTATTTAATTAACTTCCCGAGCCCCTGGAAGCATGAAAATCACTTTAAACATGCTAATTTTAGCTCTAACACTGATGATCCACCTGCAAATGTGAACTGACGTTCAAAAATAAAACATTTGAAAACGGACCATTTTCCACATTTCTGAAGCATGACGTAATGGGGGGGTGTTATCTCTTTTGTCGAAAATCAGCCGTTTTTGCTCGAACATTAAATGCCTCCAAATGGTATTTAATTAACTTCCCGGGGTGAAGAAACCCTTTTTGAGAACTCAGAGTGAGTAAATTGGCCATTTTCATGCACTTTTAACCATTCCATAAATCTTGTGTTTTGGGCCCCAAGAAGCATGAAAATCACTTTAAACATGCTAATTTTAGCTCTAACACTGATGATCCACCTACAAATGTGAACTGACGTTCAAAAATAAAACATTTGAAAACGGACCATTTTCCACATTTCTGAAGCATGACGTAATGGGGGGGTGTTATCTCTTTTGTCGAAAATCAGCCGTTTTTGCTCGAACATTAAATGCCTCCAAATGGTATTTAATTAACTTCCCGGGGTGAAGAAACCCTTTTTGAGAACTCAGAGTGAGTAAATTGGCCATTTTCATGCACTTTTAACCATTCCATAAATCTTGTGTTTTGGGCCCCTGGAAGCATGAAAATCACTTTAAACATGCTAATTTTAGCTCTAACACTGATGATCCACCTACAAATGTGAACTGACGTTCAAAAATAAAACATTTGAAAACGGACCATTTTCCACATTTCTGAAGCATGACTTAATGGGGGGGTGTTATCTCTTTTGTCGAAAATCAGCCGTTTTTGCTCGAACATTAAATGCCTCCAAATGGTATTTAATTAACTTCCCGGGGTGAAGAAACCCTTTTTGAGAACTCAGAGTGAGTAAATTGGCCATTTTCATGCACTTTTAACCATTCCATAAATCTTGTGTTTTGGGCCCCAAGAAGCATGAAAATCACTTTAAACATGCTAATTTTAGCTCTAACACTGATGATCCACCTACAAATGTGAACTGACGTTCAAAAATAAAACATTTGAAAACGGACCATTTTCCACATTTCTGAAGCATGACGTAATGGGGGGGTGTTATCTCTTTTGTCGAAAATCAGCCGTTTTTGCTCGAACATTAAATGCCTCCAAATGGTATTTAATTAACTTCCCGGGGTGAAGAAACCCTTTTTGAGAACTCAGAGTGAGTAAATTGGCCATTTTCATGCACTTTTAACCATTCCATAAATCTTGTGCTTTGGGCCCCTGGAAGCATGAAAATCACTTTAAACATGCTAATTTTAGCTCTAACACTGATGATCCACCTACAAATGTGAACTGACGTTCAAAAATAAAACATTTGAAAACGGACCATTTTCCACATTTCTGAAGCATGACGTAATGGGGGGGTGTTATCTCTTTTGTCGAAAATCAGCAGTTTTTGCTCGAACAATAAATGCCTCCAAATGGTATTTAATTAACTTCCCGAGCCCCTGGAAGCATGAAAATCACTTTAAACATGCTAATTTTAGCTCTAACACTGATGATCCACCTACAAATGTGAACTGACGTTCAAAAATAAAACATTTGAAAACGGACCATTTTCCACATTTCTGAAGCATGACGTAATGGGGGGGTGTTATCTCTTTCGTCGAAAATCAGCCGTTTTTGCTCTAACATTAAATGCCTCCAAATGGTATTTAATTAACTTCCCGGGGTGAAGAAACCCTTTTTGAGAACTCAGAGTGAGTAAATTGGCCATTTTCATGCACTTTTAACCATTCCATAAATCTTGTGTTTTGGGCCCCAAGAAGCATGAAAATCACTTTAAACATGCTAAATTTAGCTCTAACACTGATGATCCACCTACAAATGTGAACTGACGTTCAAAAATAAAACATTTGAAAACGGACCATTTTCCACATTTCTGAAGCATGACGTAATGGGGGGGTGTTATCTCTTTTGTCGAAAATCAGCCGTTTTTGCTCGAACATTAAATGCCTCCAAATGGTATTTAATTAACTTCCCGGGGTGAAGAAACCCTTTTTGAGAACTCAGAGTGAGTAAATTGGCCATTTTCATGCACTTTTAACCATTCCATAAATCTTGTGTTTTGGGCCCCTGGAAGCATGAAAATCACTTTAAACATGCTAATTTTAGCTCTAACACTGATGATCCACCTACAAATGTGAACTGACGTTCAAAAATAAAACATTTGAAAACGGACCATTTTCCACATTTCTGAAGCATGACGTAATGGGGGGGTGTTATCTCTTTTGTCGAAAATCAGCCGTTTTTGCTCGAACATTAAATGCCTCCAAATGGTATTTAATTAACTTCCCGAGCCCCTGGAAGCATGAAAATCACTTTAAACATGCTAATTTTAGCTCTAACACTGATGATCCACCTACAAATGTGAACTGACGTTCAAAAATAAAACATTTGAAAACGGACCATTTTCCACATTTCTGAAGCATGACGTAATGGGGGGGTGTTATCTCTTTTGTCGAAAATCAGCCGTTTTTGCTCGAACATTAAATGCCTCCAAATGGTATTTAATTAACTTCCCGGGGTGAAGAAACCCTTTTTGAGAACTCAGAGTGAGTAAATTGGCCATTTTCATGCACTTTTAACCATTCCATAAATCTTGTGTTTTGGGCCCCTGGAAGCATGAAAATCACTTTAAACATGCTAATTTTAGCTCTAACACTGATGATCCACCTACAAATGTGAACTGACGTTCAAAAATAAAACATTTGAAAATGGACCATTTTCCACATTTCTGAAGCATGACTTAATGGGGGGGTGTTATCTCTTTTGTCGAAAATCAGACGTTTTTGCTCGAACATTAAATGCCTCCAAATGGTATTTAATTAACTTCCCGGGGTGAAGAAACCCTTTTTGAGAACTCAGAGTGAGTAAATTGGCCATTTTCATGCACTTTTAACCATTCCATAAATCTTGTGTTTTGGGCCCCAAGAAGCATGAAAATCACTTTAAACATGCTAATTTTAGCTCTAACACTGATGATCCACCTACAAATGTGAACTGACGTTCAAAAATAAAACATTTGAAAACGGACCATTTTCCACATTTCTGAAGCATGACGTAATGGGGGGTGTTATCTCTTTTGTCGAAAATCAGCCGTTTTTGCTCGAACATTAAATGCCTCCAAATGGTATTTAATTAACTTCCCGGGGTGAAGAAACCCTTTTTGAGAACTCAGAGTGAGTAAATTGGCCATTTTCATGCACTTTTAACCATTCCATAAATCTTGTGCTTTGGGCCCCTGGAAGCATGAAAATCACTTTAAACATGCTAATTTTAGCTCTAACACTGATGATCCACCTACAAATGTGAACTGACGTTCAAAAATAAAACATTTGAAAACGGACCATTTTCCACATTTCTGAAGCATGACGTAATGGGGGGGTGTTATCTCTTTTGTCGAAAATCTGCCGTTTTTGCTCGAACAATAAATGCCTCCAAATGGTATTTAATTAACTTCCCGAGCCCCTGGAAGCATGAAAATCACTTTAAACATGCTAATTTTAGCTCTAACACTGATGATCCACCTACAAATGTGAACTGACGTTCAAAAATAAAACATTTGAAAACGGACCATTTTCCACATTTCTGAAGCATGACGTAATGGGGGGGTGTTATCTCTTTTGTCGAAAATCAGCCGTTTTTGCTCTAACATTAAATGCCTCCAAATGGTATTTAATTAACTTCCCGGGGTGAAGAAACCCTTTTTGAGAACTCAGAGTGAGTAAATTGGCCATTTTCATGCACTTTTAACCATTCCATAAATCTTGTGTTTTGGGCCCCAAGAAGCATGAAAATCACTTTAAACATGCTAATTTTAGCTCTAACACTGATGATCCACCTACAAATGTGAACTGACGTTCAAAAATAAAACATTTGAAAACGGACCATTTTCCACATTTCTGAAGCATGACGTAATGGGGGGGTGTTATCTCTTTTGTCGAAAATCAGCCGTTTTTGCTCGAACATTAAATGCCTCCAAATGGTATTTAATTAACTTCCCGGGGTGAAGAAACCCTTTTTGAGAACTCAGAGTGAGTAAATTGGCCATTTTCATGCACTTTTAACCATTCCATAAATCTTGTGTTTTGGGCCCCTGTAAGCATGAAAATCACTTTAAACATGCTAATTTTAGCTCTAACACTGATGATCCACCTACAAATGTGAACTGACGTTCAAAAATAAAACATTTGAAAACGGACCATTTTCCACATTTCTGAAGCATGACGTAATGGGGGGGTGTTATCTCTTTTGTCGAAAATCAGCCGTTTTTGCTCGAACATTAAATGCCTCCAAATGGTATTTAATTAACTTCCCGAGCCCCTGGAAGCATGAAAATCACTTTAAACATGCTAATTTTAGCTCTAACACTGATGATCCACCTACAAATGTGAACTGACGTTCAAAAATAAAACATTTGAAAACGGACCATTTTCCACATTTCTGAAGCATGACGTAATGGGGGGGTGTTATCTCTTTTGTCGAAAATCAGCCGTTTTTGCTCGTACATTAAATGCCTCCAAATGGTATTTAATTAACTTCCCGAGCCCCTGGAAGCATGAAAATCACTTTAAACATGCTAATTTTAGCTCTAACACTGATGATCCACCTACAAATGTGAACTGACGTTCAAAAATAAAACATTTGAAAACGGACCATTTTCCACATTTCTGAAGCATGACGTAATGGGGGGGTGTTATCTCTTTTGTCGAAAATCAGCCGTTTTTGCTCGAACATTAAATGCCTCCAAATGGTATTTAATTAACTTCCCGAGCCCCTGGAAGCATGAAAATCACTTTAAACATGCTAATTTTAGCTCTAACACTGATGATCCACCTACAAATGTGAACTGACGTTCAAAAATAAAACATTTGAAAACGGACCATTTTCCACATTTCTGAAGCATGACGTAATGGGGGGGTGTTAGCTCTTTTGTCGAAAATCAGCCGTTTTTGCTCGAACATTAAATGCCTCCAAATGGTATTTAATTAACTTCCCGGGGTGAAGAAACCCTTTTTGAGAACTCAGAGTGAGTAAATTGGCCATTTTCATGCACTTTTAACCATTCCATAAATCTTGTGTTTTGGGCCCCTGGAAGCATGAAAATCACTTTAAACATGCTAATTTTAGCTCTAACACTGATGATCCACCTACAAATGTGAACTGACGTTCAAAAATAAAACATTTGAAAACGGACCATTTTCCACATTTCTGAAGCATGACGTAATGGGGGGGTGTTATCTCTTTTGTCGAAAATCAGCCGTTTTTGCTCGAACATTAAATGCCTCCAAATGGTATTTAATTAACTTCCCGAGCCCCTGGAAGCATGAAAATCACTTTAAACATGCTAATTTTAGCTCTAACACTGATGATCCACCTACAAATGTGAACTGACGTTCAAAAATAAAACATTTGAAAACGGACCATTTTCCACATTTCTGAAGCATGACGTAATGGGGGGGTGTTATCTCTTTTGTCGAAAATCAGCCGTTTTTGCTTGAACATTAAATGCCTCCAAATGGTATTTAATTAACTTCCCGGGGTGAAGAAACCCTTTTTGAGAACTCAGAGTGAGTAAATTGGCCATTTTCATGCACTTTTAACCATTCCATAAATCTTGTGTTTTGGGCCCCTGGAAGCATGAAAATCACTTTAAACATGCTAATTTTAGCTCTAACACTGATGATCCACCTACAAATGTGAACTGACGTTCAAAAATAAAACATTTGAAAACGGACCATTTTCCACATTTCTGAAGCATGACGTAATGGGGGGGTGTTAGCTCTTTTGTCGAAAATCAGCCGTTTTTGCTCGAACATTAAATGCCTCCAAATGGTATTTAATTAACTTCCCGGGGTGAAGAAACCCTTTTTGAGAACTCAGAGTGAGTAAATTGGCCATTTTCATGCACTTTTAACCATTCCATAAATCTTGTGTTTTGGGCCCCAAGAAGCATGAAAATCACTTTAAACATGCTAATTTTAGCTCTAACACTGATGATCCACCTACAAATGTGAACTGACGTTCAAAAATAAAACATTTGAAAACGGACCATTTTCCACATTTCTGAAGCATGACATAATGGGGGGGTGTTATCTCTTTTGTCGAAAATCAGCCGTTTTTGCTCGAACATTAAATGCCTCCAAATGGTATTTAATTAACTTCCCGGGGTGAAGAAACCCTTTTTGAGAACTCAGAGTGAGTAAATTGGCCATTTTCATGCACTTTTAACCATTCCATAAATCTTGTGCTTTGGGCCCCTGGAAGCATGAAAATCACTTTAAACATGCTAATTTTAGCTCTAACACTGATGATCCACCTACAAATGTGAACTGACGTTCAAAAATAAAACATTTGAAAACGGACCATTTTCCACATTTCTGAAGCATGACGTAATGGGGGGGTGTTATCTCTTTTGTCGAAAATCAGCAGTTTTTGCTCGAACATTAAATGCCTCCAAATGGTATTTAATTAACTTCCCGAGCCCCTGGAAGCATGAAAATCACTTTAAACATGCTAATTTTAGCTCTAACACTGATGATCCACCTACAAATGTGAACTGACGTTCAAAAATAAAACATTTGAAAACGGACCATTTTCCACATTTCTGAAGCATGACGTAATGGGGGGGTGTTATCTCTTTTGTCGAAAATCAGCCGTTTTTGCTCTAACATTAAATGCCTCCAAATGGTATTTAATTAACTTCCCGGGGTGAAGAAACCCTTTTTGAGAACTCAGAGTGAGTAAATTGGCCATTTTCATGCACTTTTAACCATTCCATAAATCTTGTGTTTTGGGCCCCAAGAAGCATGAAAATCACTTTAAACATGCTAATTTTAGCTCTAACACTGATGATCCACCTACAAATGTGAACTGACGTTCAAAAATAAAACATTTGAAAACGGACCATTTTCCACATTTCTGAAGCATGACGTAATGGGGGGGTGTTATCTCTTTTGTCGAAAATCAGCCGTTTTTGCTCGAACATTAAATGCCTCCAAATGGTATTTAATTAACTTCCCGGGGTGAAGAAACCCTTTTTGAGAACTCAGAGTGAGTAAATTGGCCATTTTCATGCACTTTTAACCATTCCATAAATCTTGTGTTTTGGGCCCCTGGAAGCATGAAAATCACTTTAAACATGCTAATTTTAGCTCTAACACTGATGATCCACCTACAAATGTGAACTGACGTTCAAAAATAAAACATTTGAAAACGGACCATTTTCCACATTTCTGAAGCATGACGTAATGGGGGGGTGTTATCTCTTTTGTCGAAAATCAGCCGTTTTTGCTCGAACATTAAATGCCTCCAAATGGTATTTAATTAACTTCCCGAGCCCCTGGAAGCATGAAAATCACTTTAAACATGCTAATTTTAGTTCTAACACTGATGATCCACCTACAAATGTGAACTGACGTTCAAAAATAAAACATTTGAAAACGGACCATTTTCCACATTTCTGAAGCATGACGTAATGGGGGGGTGTTATCTCTTTTGTCGAAAATCAGCCGTTTTTGCTCGAACATTAAATGCCTCCAAATGGTATTTAATTAACTTCCCGAGCCCCTGGAAGCATGAAAATCACTTTAAACATGCTAATTTTAGCTCTAACACTGATGATCCACCTACAAATGTGAACTGACGTTCAAAAATAAAACATTTGAAAACGGACCATTTTCCACATTTCTGAAGCATGACGTAATGGGGGGGTGTTATCTCTTTTGTCGAAAATCAGCCGTTTTTGCTCGAACATTAAATGCCTCCAAATGGTATTTAATTAACTTCCCGAGCCCCTGGAAGCATGAAAATCACTTTAAACATGCTAATTTTAGCTCTAACACTGATGATCCACCTACAAATGTGAACTGACGTTCAAAAATAAAACATTTGAAAACGGACCATTTTCCACATTTCTGAAGCATGACGTAATGGGGGGGGGGTGTTAGCTCTTTTGTCGAAAATCAGCCGTTTTTGCTCGAACATTGAATGCCTCCAAATGGTATTTAATTAACTTCCCGGGGTGAAGAAACCCTTTTTGAGAACTCAGAGTGAGTAAATTGGCCATTTTCATGCACTTTTAACCATTCCATAAATCTTGTGTTTTGGGCCCCTGGAAGCATGAAAATCACTTTAAACATGCTAATTTTAGCTCTAACACTGATGATCCACCTACAAATGTGAACTGACGTTCAAAAATAAAACATTTGAAAACGGACCATTTTCCACATTTCTGAAGCATGACGTAATGGGGGGGTGTTAGCTCTTTTGTCGAAAATCAGCCGTTTTTGCTCGAACATTAAATGCCTCCAAATGGTATTTAATTAACTTCCCGAGCCCCTGGAAGCATGAAAATCACTTTAAACATGCTAATTTTAGCTCTAACACTGATGATCCACCTACAAATGTGAACTGACGTTCAAAAATAAAACATTTGAAAACGGACCATTTTCCACATTTCTGAAGCATGACGTAATGGGGGGGTGTTATCTCTTTTGTCGAAAATCAGCCGTTTTTGCTTGAACATTAAATGCCTCCAAATGGTATTTAATTAACTTCCCGGGGTGAAGAAACCCTTTTTGAGAACTCAGAGTGAGTAAATTGGCCATTTTCATGCACTTTTAACCATTCCATAAATCTTGTGTTTTGGGCCCCTGGAAGCATGAAAATCACTTTAAACATGCTAATTTTAGCTCTAACACTGATGATCCACCTACAAATGTGAACTGACGTTCAAAAATAAAACATTTGAAAACGGACCATTTTCCACATTTCTGAAGCATGACGTAATGGGGGGGTGTTAGCTCTTTTGTCGAAAATCAGCCGTTTTTGCTCGAACATTAAATGCCTCCAAATGGTATTTAATTAACTTCCTGGGGTGAAGAAACCCTTTTTGAGAACTCAGAGTGAGTAAATTGGCCATTTTCATGCACTTTTAACCATTCCATAAATCTTGTGTTTTGGGCCCCTGGAAGCATGAAAATCACTTTAAACATGCTAATTTTAGCTCTAACACTGATGATCCACCTACAAATGTGAACTGACGTTCAAAAATAAAACATTTGAAAGCGGACCATTTTCCACATTTCTGAAGCATGACGTAATGGGGGGGTGTTATCTCTTTTGTCGAAAATCAGCCGTTTTTGCTCGAACATTAAATGCCTCCAAATGGTATTTAATTAACTTCCCGAGCCCCTGGAAGCATGAAAATCACTTTAAACATGCTAATTTTAGCTCTAACACTGATGATCCACCTACAAATGTGAACTGACGTTCAAAAATAAAACATTTGAAAACGGACCATTTTCCACATTTCTGAAGCATGACGTAATGGGGGGGTGTTATCTCTTTTGTCGAAAATCAGCCGTTTTTGCTTGAACATTAAATGCCTCCAAATGGTATTTAATTAACTTCCCGGGGTGAAGAAACCCTTTTTGAGAACTCAGAGTGAGTAAATTGGCCATTTTCATGCACTTTTAACCATTCCATAAATCTTGTGTTTTGGGCCCCTGGAAGCATGAAAATCACTTTAAACATGCTAATTTTAGCTCTAACACTGATGATCCACCTACAAATGTGAACTGACGTTCAAAAATAAAACATTTGAAAACGGACCATTTTCCACATTTCTGAAGCATGACGTAATGGGGGGGTGTTAGCTCTTTTGTCGAAAATCAGCCGTTTTTGCTCGAACATTAAATGCCTCCAAATGGTATTTAATTAACTTCCCGGGGTGAAGAAACCCTTTTTGAGAACTCAGAGTGAGTAAATTGGCCATTTTCATGCACTTTTAACCATTCCATAAATCTTGTGTTTTGGGCCCCTGGAAGCATGAAAATCACTTTAAACATGCTAAATTTAGCTCTAACACTGATGATCCACCTACAAATGTGAACTGACGTTCAAAAATAAAACATTTGAAAACGGACCATTTTCCACATTTCTGAAGCATGACGTAATGGGGGGGTGTTATCTCTTTTGTCGAAAATCAGCCGTTTTTGCTCGAACATTAAATGCCTCCAAATGGTATTTAATTAACTTCCCGGGGTGAAGAAACCCTTTTTGAGAACTCAGAGTGAGTAAATTGGCCATTTTCATGCACTTTTAACCATTCCATAAATCTTGTGTTTTGGGCCCCTGGAAGCATGAAAATCACTTTAAACATGCTAATTTTAGCTCTAACACTGATGATCCACCTACAAATGTGAACTGACGTTCAAAAATAAAACATTTGAAAACGGACCATTTTCCACATTTCTGAAGCATGACGTAATGGGGGGGTGTTATCTCTTTTGTCGAAAATCAGCCGTTTTTGCTCGAACATTAAATGCCTCCAAATGGTATTTAATTAACTTCCCGAGCCCCTGGAAGCATGAAAATCACTTTAAACATGCTAATTTTAGCTCTAACACTGATGATCCACCTACAAATGTGAACTGACGTTCAAAAATAAAACATTTGAAAACGGACCATTTTCCACATTTTTGAAGCATGACGTAATGGGGGGTGTTATCTCTTTTGTCGAAAATCAGCCGTTTTTGCTCTAACATTAAATGCCTCCAAATGGTATTTAATTAACTTCCCGAGCCCCTGGAAGCATGAAAATCACTTTAAACATGCTAATTTTAGCTCTAACACTGATGATCCACCTACAAATGTGAACTGACGTTCAAAAATAAAACATTTGAAAACGGACCATTTTCCACATTTCTGAAGCATGACGTAATGGGGGGGTGTTATCTCTTTTGTCGAAAATCAGCCTTTTTTGCTCGAACATTAAATGCCTCCAAATGGTATTTAATTAACTTCCCGAGCCCCTGGAAGCATGAAAATCACTTTAAACATGCTAATTTTAGCTCTAACACTGATGATCCACCTACAAATGTGAACTGACGTTCAAAAATAAAACATTTGAAAACGGACCATTTTCCACATTTCTGAAGCATGACGTAATGGGGGGGTGTTATCTCTTTTGTCGAAAATCAGCCGTTTTTGCTCGAACATTAAATGCCTCCAAATGGTATTTAATTAACTTCCCGGGGTGAAGAAACCCTTTTTGAGAACTCAGAGTGAGTAAATTGGCCATTTTCATGCACTTTTAACCATTCCATAAATCTTGTGTTTTGGGCCCCTGGAAGCATGAAAATCACTTTAAACATGCTAATTTTAGCTCTAACACTGATGATCCACCTACAAATGTGAACTGACGTTCAAAAATAAAACATTTGAAAACGGACCATTTTCCACATTTCTGAAGCATGACGTAATGGGGGGGTGTTATCTCTTTTGTCGAAAATCAGCCGTTTTTGCTCGAACATTAAATGCCTCCAAATGGTATTTAATTAACTTCCCGAGCCCCTGGAAGCATGAAAATCACTTTAAACATGCTAATTTTAGCTCTAACACTGATGATCCACCTACAAATGTGAACTGACGTTCAAAAATAAAACATGTGAAAACGGACCATTTTCCACATTTCTGAAGTATGACGTAATGGGGGGGTGTTATCTCTTTTGTCGAAAATCAGCCGTTTTTTCTCTAACATTAAATGCCTCCAAATGGTATTTAATTAACTTCCCGAGCCCCTGGAAGCATGAAAATCACTTTAAACATGCTAATTTTAGCTCTAACACTGATGATCCACCTACAAATGTGAACTGACGTTCAAAAATAAAACA
This sequence comes from Lissotriton vulgaris, assembly GCF_964263255.1. Taxonomy (NCBI): domain Eukaryota; kingdom Metazoa; phylum Chordata; class Amphibia; order Caudata; family Salamandridae; genus Lissotriton; species Lissotriton vulgaris. The sequence goes on along the minus strand of NW_028248340.1, from coordinate 57,269 downwards.
TTTGAAAACGGACCATTTTCCACATTTCTGAAGCATGACGTAATGGGGGGGTGTTATCTCTTTTGTCGAAAATCAGCCGTTTTTGCTCTAACATTAAATGCCTCCAAATGGTATTTAATTAACTTCCCGAGCCCCTGGAAGCATGAAAATCACTTTAAACATGCTAATTTTAGCTCTAACACTGATGATCCACCTACAAATGTGAACTGACGTTCAAAAATAAAACATTTGAAAACGGACCATTTTCCACATTTCTGAAGCATGACGTAATGGGGGGGTGTTATCTCTTTTGTCGAAAATCAGCCATTTTTGCTCGAACATTAAATGCCTCCAAATGGTATTTAATTAACTTCCCGAGCCCCTGGAAGCATGAAAATCACTTTAAACATACTAATTTTAGCTCTAACACTGATGATCCACCTACAAATGTGAACTGACGTTCAAAAATAAAACATTTGAAAACGGACCATTTTCCACATTTCTGAAGCATGACGTAATGGGGGGGTGTTATCTCTTTTGTCGAAAATCAGCTGTTTTTGCTCGAACATTAAATGCCTCCAAATGGTATTTAATTAACTTCCCGGGGTGAAGAAACCCTTTTTGAGAACTCAGAGTGAGTAAATTGGCCATTTTCATGCACTTTTAACCATTCCATAAATCTTGTGTTTTGGGCCCCTGGAAGCATGAAAATCACTTTAAACATGCTAATTTTAGCTCTAACACTGATGATCCACCTACAAATGTGAACTGACGTTCAAAAATAAAACATTTGAAAACGGACCATTTTCCACATTTCTGAAGCATGACGTAATGGGGGGGTGTTATCTCTTTTGTCGAAAATCAGCCGTTTTTGCTCGAACATTAAATGCCTCCAAATGGTATTTAATTAACTTCCCGAGCCCCTGGAAGCATGAAAATCACTTTAAACATGCTAATTTTAGCTCTAACACTGATGATCCACCTACAAATGTGAACTGACGTTCAAAAATAAAACATTTGAAAACGGACCATTTTCCACATTTCTGAAGCATGACGTAATGGGGGGTGTTATCTCTTTTGTCGAAAATCAGCCGTTTTTGCTCGAACATTAAATGCCTCCAAATGGTATTTAATTAACTTCCCGAGCCCCTGGAAGCATGAAAATCACTTTAAACATGCTAATTTTAGCTCTAACACTGATGATCCACCTACAAATGTGAACTGACGTTCAAAAATAAAACATTTGAAAACGGACCATTTTCCACATTTCTGAAGCATGACGTAATGGGGGGGTGTTATCTCTTTTGTCGAAAATCAGCCGTTTTTGCTCGAACATTAAATGCCTCCAAATGGTATTTAATTAACTTCCCGGGGTGAAGAAACCCTTTTTGAGAACTCAAAGTGAGTAAATTGGCCATTTTCATGCACTTTTAACCATTCCATAAATCTTGTGTTTTGGGCCCCTGGAAGCATGAAAATCACTTTAAACATGCTAATTTTAGCTCTAACACTGATGATCCACCTACAAATGTGAACTGACGTTCAAAAATAAAACATTTGAAAACGGACCATTTTCCACATTTCTGAAGCATGACGTAATGGGGGGGTGTTATCTCTTTTGTCGAAAATCAGCCGTTTTTGCTCGAACATTAAATGCCTCCAAATGGTATTTAATTAACTTCCCAAGCCCCTGGAAGCATGAAAATCACTTTAAACATGCTAATTTTAGCTCTAACACTGATGATCCACCTACAAATGTGAACTGACGTTCAAAAATAAAACATTTGAAAACGGACCATTTTCCACATTTCTGAAGCATGACGTAATGGGGGGGTGTTATCTCTTTTGTCGAAAATCAGCCGTTTTTGCTCTAACATTAAATGCCTCCAAATGGTATTTAATTAACTTCCCGAGCCCCTGGAAGCATGAAAATCACTTTAAACATGCTAATTTTAGCTCTAACACTGATGATCCACCTACAAATGTGAACTGACGTTCAAAAATAAAACATTTGAAAACGGACCATTTTCCACATTTCTGAAGCATGACGTAATGGGGGGGTGTTATCTCTTTTGTCGAAAATCAGCCGTTTTTGCTCTAACATTAAATGCCTCCAAATGGTATTTAATTAACTTCCCGAGCCCCTGGAAGCATGAAAATCACTTTAAACATGCTAATTTTAGCTCTAACACTGATGATCCACCTACAAATGTGAACTGACGTTCAAAAATAAAACATTTGAAAACGGACCATTTTCCACATTTCTGAAGCATGACGTAATGGGGGGGTGTTATCTCTTTTGTCGAAAATCAGCCGTTTTTGCTCGAACATTAAATGCCTCCAAATGGTATTTAATTAACTTCCCGAGCCCCTGGAAGCATGAAAATCACTTTAAACATGCTAATTTTAGCTCTAACACTGATGATCCACCTACAAATGTGAACTGACGTTCAAAAATAAAACATTTGAAAACGGACCATTTTCCACATTTCTGAAGCATGACGTAATGGGGGGATGTTATCTCTTTTGTCGAAAATCAGCCGTTTTTGCTCGAACATTAAATGCCTCCAAATGGTATTTAATTAACTTCCCGGGGTGAAGAAACCCTTTTTGAGAACTCAGAGTGAGTAAATTGGCCATTTTCATGCACTTTTAACCATTCCATAAATCTTGTGTTTTGGGCCCCTGGAAGCATGAAAATCACTTTAAACATGCTAATTTTAGCTCTAACACTGATGATCCACCTACAAATGTGAACTGACGTTCAAAAATAAAACATTTGAAAACGGACCATTTTCCACATTTCTGAAGCATGACGTAATGGGGGGGTGTTATCTCTTTTGTCGAAAATCAGCCGTTTTTGCTCGAACATTAAATGCCTCCAAATGGTATTTAATTAACTTCCCGAGCCCCTGGAAGCATGAAAATCACTTTAAACATGCTAATTTTAGCTCTAACACTGATGATCCACCTACAAATGTGAACTGACGTTCAAAAATAAAACATTTGAAAACGGACCATTTTCCACATTTCTGAAGCATGACGTAATGGGGGGGTGTTATCTCTTTTGTCGAAAATCAGCCGTTTTTGCTCTAACATTAAATGCCTCCAAATGGTATTTAATTAACTTCCCGAGCCCCTGGAAGCATGAAAATCACTTTAAACATGCTAATTTTAGCTCTAACACTGATGATCCACCTACAAATGTGAACTGACGTTCAAAAATAAAACATTTGAAAACGGACCATTTTCCACATTTCTGAAGCATGACGTAATGGGGGGGTGTTATCTCTTTTGTCGAAAATCAGCCGTTTTTGCTCTAACATTAAATGCCTCCAAATGGTATTTAATTAACTTCCCGAGCCCCTGGAAGCATGAAAATCACTTTAAACATGCTAATTTTAGCTCTAACACTGATGATCCACCTACAAATGTGAACTGACGTTCAAAAATAAAACATTTGAAAACGGACCATTTTCCACATTTCTGAAGCATGACGTAATGGGGGGGTGTTATCTCTTTTGTCGAAAATCAGCCGTGTTTGCTCGAACATTAAATGCCTCCAAATGGTATTTAATTAACTTCCCGGGTTGAAGAAACCCTTTTTGAGAACTCAGAGTGAGTAAATTGGCCATTTTCATGCACTATTAACCATTCCATAAATCTTGTGTTTTGGGCCCCTGGAAGCATGAAAATCACTTTAAACATGCTAATTTTAGCTCTAACACTGATGATCCACCTACAAATGTGAACTGACGTTCAAAAATAAAACATTTGAAAACGGACCATTTTCCACATTTCTGAAGCATGACGTAATGGGGGGGTGTTATCTCTTTTGTCGAAAATCAGCCGTTTTTGCTCGAACATTAAATGCCTCCAAATGGTATTTATTTAACTTCCCGAGCCCCTGGAAGCATGAAAATCACTTTAAACATGCTAATTTTAGCTCTAACACTGATGATCCACCTACAAATGTGAACTGACGTTCAAAAATAAAACATTTGAAAACAGACCATTTTCCACATTTCTGATGCATGACGTAATGGGGGGGTGTTATCTCTTTTGTCGAAAATCAGCCGTTTTTGCTCGAACATTAAATGCCTCCAAATGGTATTTAATTAACTTCCCGGGGTGAAGAAACCCTTTTTGAGAACTCAGAGTGAGTAAATTGGCCATTTTCATGCACTTTTAACCATTCCATAAATCTTGTGTTTTGGGCCCCAAGAAGCACGAAAATCACTTTAAACATGCTAATTGTAGCTCTAACACTGATGATCCACCTACAAATGTGAACTGACGTTCAAAAATAAAACATTTGAAAACGGACCATTTTCCACATTTCTGAAGCATGACGTAATGGGGGGGTGTTAGCTCTTTTGTCGAAAATCAGCCGTTTTTGCTCGAACATTAAATGCCTCCAAATGGTATTTAATTAACTTCCCGAGCCCCTGGAAGCATGAAAATCACTTTAAACATGCTAATTTTAGCTCTAACACTGATGATCCACCTACAAATGTGAACTGACGTTCAAAAATAAAACATTTGAAAACGGACCATTTTCCACATTTCTGAAGCATGACGTAATGGGGGGGTGTTATCTCTTTTGTCGAAAATCAGCCGTTTTTGCTCGAACATTAAATGCCTCCAAATGGTATTTAATTAACTTCCCGAGCCCCTGGAAGCATGAAAATCACTTTAAACATGCTAATTTTAGCTCTAACACTGATGATCCACATACAAATGTGAACTGACGTTCAAAAATAAAACATTTGAAAACGGACCATTTTCCACATTTCTGAAGCATGACGTAATGGGGGATTGTTATCTCTTTTGTCGAAAATCAGCCGTTTTTGCTCGAACATTAAATGCCTCCAAATGGTATTTAATTAACTTCCCGGGGTGAAGAAACCCTTTTTGAGAACTCAGAGTGAGTAAATTGGCCATTTTCATGCACTTTTAACCATTCCATAAATCTTGTGTTTTGGGCCCCTGGAAGCATGAAAATCACTTTAAACATGCTAATTTTAGCTCTAACACTGATGATCCACCTACAAATGTGAACTGACGTTCAAAAATAAAACATTTGAAAACGGACCATTTTCCACATTTCTGAAGCATGACGTAATGGGGGGGTGATATCTCTTTTGTCGAAAATCAGCCGTTTTTGCTCGAACATTAAATGCCTCCAAATGGTATTTAATTAACTTCCCGAGCCCCTGGAAGCATGAAAATCACTTTAAACATGCTAATTTTAGCTCTAACACTGATGATCCACCTACAAATGTGAACTGACGTTCAAAAATGAAACATTTGAAAACGGACCATTTTCCACATTTCTGAAGCATGACGTAATGGGGGGGTGTTATCTCTTTTGTCGAAAATCAGCCGTTTTTGCTTGAACATTAAATGCCTCCAAATGGTATTTAATTAACTTCCCGGGGTGAAGAAACCCTTTTTGAGAACTCAGAGTGAGTAAATTGGCCATTTTCATGCACTTTTAACCATTCCATAAATCTTGTGTTTTGGGCCCCTGGAAGCATGAAAATCACTTTAAACATGCTAATTTTAGCTCTAACTCTGATGATCCACCTACAAATGTGAACTGACGTTCAAAAATAAAACATTTGAAAACGGACCATTTTCCACATTTCTGAAGCATGACGTAATGGGGGGGTGTTAGCTCTTTTGTCGAAAATCAGCCGTTTTTGCTCGAACATTAAATGCCTCCAAATGGTATTTAATTAACTTCCCGGGGTGAAGAACCCCTTTTTGAGAACTCAGAGTGAGTAAATTGGCCATTTTCATGCACTTTTAACCATTCCATAAATCTTGTGTTTTGGGCCCCTGGAAGCATGAAAATCACTTTAAACATGCTAATTTTAGCTCTAACACTGATGATCCACCTACAAATGTGAACTGACGTTCAAAAATAAAACATTTGAAAACGGACCATTTTCCACATTTCTGAAGCATGACGTAATGGGGGGGTGTTATCTCTTTTGTCGAAAATCAGCCGTTTTTGCTCGAACATTAAATGCCTCCAAATGGTATTTAATTAACTTCCCGGGGTGAAGAAACCCTTTTTGAGAACTCAGAGTGAGTAAATTGGCCATTTTCATGCACTTTTAACCATTCCATAAATCTTGTGTTTTGGGCCCCTGGAAGCATGAAAATCACTTTAAACATGCTAATTTTAGCTCTAACACTGATGATCCACCTACAAATGTGAACTGACGTTCAAAAATAAAACATTTGAAAACGGACCATTTTCCACATTTCTGAAGCATGACGTAATGGGGGGGTGTTATCTCTTTTGTCGAAAATCAGCCGTTTTTGCTCAAACATTAAATGCCTCCAAATGGTATTTAATTAACTTCCCGAGCCCCTGGAAGCATGAAAATCACTTTAAACATGCTAATTTTAGCTCTAACACTGATGATCCACCTACAAATGTGAACTGACGTTCAAAAATAAAACATTTGAAAACGGACCATTTTCCACATTTCTGAAGCATGACGTAATGGGGGGGTGTTATCTCTTTTGTCGAAAATCAGCCGTTTTTGCTCGAACATTAAATGCCTCCAAATGGTATTTAATTAACTTCCCGAGCCCCTGGAAGCATGAAAATCACTTTAAACATGCTAATTTTAGCTCTAACACTGATGATCCACCTACAAATGTGAACTGACGTTCAAAAATAAAACATTTGAAAACGGACCATTTTCCACATTTCTGAAGCATGACGTAATGGGGGGGTGTTATCTCTTTTGTCGAAAATCAGCCGTTTTTGCTCGAACATTAAATGCCTCCAAATGGTATTTAATTAACTTCCCGAGCCCCTGGAAGCATGAAAATCACTTTAAACATGCTAATTTTAGCTCTAACACTGATGATCCACCTACAAATGTGAACTGACGTTCAAAAATAAAACATTTGAAAACGGACCATTTTCCACATTTCTGAAGCATGACGTAATGGGGGGGTGTTATCTCTTTTGTCGAAAATCAGCCGTTTTTGCTCTAACATTAAATGCCTCCAAATGGTATTTAATTAACTTCCCGAGCCCCTGGAAGCATGAAAATCACTTTAAACATGCTAATTTTAGCTCTAACACTGATGATCCACCTACAAATGTGAACTGACGTTCAAAAATAAAACATTTGAAAACGGACCATTTTCCACATTTCTGAAGCATGACGTAATGGGGGGGTGTTATCTCTTTTGTCGAAAATCAGCCGTTTTTGCTCGAACATTAAATGCCTCCAAATGGTATTTAATTAACTTCCCGAGCCCCTGGAAGCATGAAAATCACTTTAAACATGCTAATTTTAGCTCTAACACTGATGATCCACCTACAAATGTGAACTGACGTTCAAAAATAAAACATTTGAAAACGGACCATTTTCCACATTTCTGAAGCATGACGTAATGGGGGTGTTATCTCTTTTGTCGAAAATCAGCCGTTTTTGCTCGAACATTAAATGCCTCCAAATGGTATTTAATTAACTTCCCGGGGTGAAGAAACCCTTTTTGAGAACTCAGAGTGAGTAAATTGGCCATTTTCATGCACTTTTAACCATTCCATAAATCTTGTGTTTTGGGCCCCTGGAAGCATGAAAATCACTTTAAACATGCTAATTTTAGCTCTAACACTGATGATCCACCTACAAATGTGAACTGACGTTCAAAAATAAAACATTTGAAAACGGACCATTTTCCACATTTCTGAAGCATGACGTAATGGGGGGGTGTTATCTCTTTTGTCGAAAATCAGCCGTTTTTGCTCGAACATTAAATGCCTCCAAATGGTATTTAATTAACTTCCCGGGGTGAAGAAACCCTTTTTGAGAACTCAGAGTGAGTAAATTGGCCATTTTCATGCACTTTTAACCATTCCATAAATCTTGTGTTTTGGGCCCCTGGAAGCATGAAAATCACTTTAAACATGCTAATTTTAGCTCTAACACTGATGATCCACCTACAAATGTGAACTGACGTTCAAAAATAAAACATTTGAAAACGGACCATTTTCCACATTTCTGAAGCATGACGTAATGGGGGGGTGTTATCTCTTTTGTCGAAAATCAGCCGTTTTTGCTCGAACATTAAATGCCTCCAAATGGTATTTAATTAACTTCCCGGGGTGAAGAAACCCTTTTTGAGAACTCAGAGTGAGTAAATTGGCCATTTTCATGCACTTTTAACCATTCCATAAATCTTGTGTTTTGGGCCCCTGGAAGCATGAAAATCACTTTAAACATGCTAATTTTAGCTCTAACACTGATGATCCACGTACAAATGTGAACTGACGTTCAAAAATAAAACATTTGAAAACGGACCATTTTCCACATTTCTGAAGCATGACGTAATGGGGGGTTGTTATCTCTTTTGTCGAAAATCAGCCGTTTTTGCTCGAACATTAAATGCCTCCAAATGGTATTTAATTAACTTCCCGGGGTGAAGAAACCCTTTTTGAGAACTCAGACTGAGTAAATTGGCCATTTTCATGCACTTTTAACCATTCCATAAATCTTGTGTTTTGGGCCCCTGGAAGCATGAAAATCACTTTAAACATGCTAATTTTAGCTCTAACACTGATGATCCACCTACAAATGTGAACTGACGTTCAAAAATAAAACATTTGAAAACGGACCATTTTCCACATTTCTGAAGCATGACGTAATGGGGGGGTGTTATCTCTTTTGTCGAAAATCAGCCGTTTTTGCTCGAACATTAAATGCCTCCAAATGGTATTTAATTAACTTCCCGAGCCCCTGGAAGCATGAAAATCACTTTAAACATGCTAATTTTAGCTCTAACACTGATGATCCACCTACAAATGTGAACTGACGTTCAAAAATAAAACATTTGAAAACGGACCATTTTCCACATTTCTGAAGCATGACGTAATGGGGGGGTGTTATCTCTTTTGTCGAAAATCAGCCGTTTTTGCTCGAACATTAAATGCCTCCAAATGGTATTTAATTAACTTCCCGAGCCCCTGGAAGCATGAAAATCACTTTAAACATGCTAATTTTAGCTCTAACACTGATGATCCACCTACAAATGTGAACTGACGTTCAAAAATAAAACATTTGAAAACGGACCATTTTCCACATTTCTGAAGCATGACGTAATGGGGGGGTGTTATCTCTTTTGTCGAAAATCAGCCGTTTTTGCTCGAACATTAAATGCCTCCAAATGGTATTTAATTAACTTCCCGAGCCCCTGGAAGCATGAAAATCACTTTAAACATGCTAATTTTAGCTCGAACACTGATGATCCACCTACAAATGTGAACTGACGTTCAAAAATAAAACATTTGAAAACGGACCATTTTCCACATTTCTGAAGCATGACGTAATGGGGGGGTGTTATCTCTTTTGTCGAAAATCAGCCGTTTTTGCTCGAACATTAAATGCCTCCAAATGGTATTTAATTAACTTCCCGAGCCCCTGGAAGCATGAAAATCACTTTAAACATGCTAATTTTAGCTCTAACACTGATGATCCACCTACAAATGTGAACTGACGTTCAAAAATGAAACATTTGAAAACGGACCATTTTCCACATTTCTGAAGCATGACGTAATGGGGGGGTGTTATCTCTTTTGTCGAAAATCAGCCGTTTTTGCTTGAACATTAAATGCCTCCAAATGGTATTTAATTAACTTCCCGGGGTGAAGAAACCCTTTTTGAGAACTCAGAGTGAGTAAATTGGCCATTTTCATGCACTTTTACCCATTCCATAAATCTTGTGTTTTGGGCCCCTGGAAGCATGAAAATCACTTTAAACATGCTAATTTTAGCTCTAACTCTGATGATCCACCTACAAATGTGAACTGACGTTCAAAAATAAAACATTTGAAAACGGACCATTTTCCACATTTCTGAAGCATGACGTAATGGGGGGGTGTTATCGCTTTTGTCGAAAATCAGCCGTTTTTGCTCGAACATTAAATGCCTCCAAATGGTATTTAATTAACTTCCCGAGCCCCTGGAAGCATGAAAATCACTTTAAACATGCTAATTTTAGCTCTAACACTGATGATCCACCTACAAATGTGAACTGACGTTCAAAAATAAAACATTTGAAAACGGACCATTTTCCACATTTCTGAAGCATGACGTAATGGGGGGGTGTTATCTCTTTTGTCGAAAATCAGCCGTTTTTGCTCGAACATTAAATGCCTCCAAATGGTATTTAATTAACTTCCCGAGCCCCTGGAAGCATGAAAATCACTTTAAACATGCTAATTTTAGCTCTAACACTGATGATCCACCTACAAATGTGAACTGACGTTCAAAAATAAAACATTTGAAAACGGACCATTTTCCACATTTCTGAAGCATGACGTAATGGGGGGGTGTTATCTTTTTTGTCGAAAATCAGCCGTTTTTGCTCGAACATTAAATGCCTCCAAATGGTATTTAATTAACTTCCCGAGCCCCTGGAAGCATGAAAATCACTTTAAACATGCTAATTTTAGCTCTAACACTGATGATCCACCTACAAATGTGAACTGACGTTCAAAAATAAAACATTTGAAAACGGACCATTTTCCACATTTCTGAAGCATGACGTAATGGGGGGGTGTTATCTCTTTTGTCGAAAATCAGCCGTTTTTGCTTGAACATTAAATGCCTCCAAATGGTATTTAATTAACTTCCCGGGGTGAAGAAACCCTTTTTGAGAACTCAGAGTGAGTAAATTGGCCATTTTCATGCACTTTTAACCATTCCATAAATCTTGTGTTTTGGGCCCCTGGAAGCATGAAAATCACTTTAAACATGCTAATTTTAGCTCTAACACTGATGATCCACCTACAAATGTGAACTGACGTTCAAAAATAAAACATTTGAAAACGGACCATTTTCCACATTTCTGAAGCATGACGTAATGGGGGGGTGTTAGCTCTTTTGTCGAAAATCAGCCGTTTTTGCTCGAACATTAAATGCCTCCAAATGGTATTTAATTAACTTCCCGGGGTGAAGAAACCCTTTTTGAGAACTCAGAGTAAGTAAATTGGCCATTTTCATGCACTTTTAACCATTCCATAAATCTTGTGTTTTGGGCCCCTGGAAGCATGAAAATCACTTTAAACATGCTAATTTTAGCTCTAACACTGATGATCCACCTACAAATGTGAACTGACGTTCAAAAATAAAACATTTGAAAACGGACCATTTTCCACATTTCTGAAGCATGACGTAATGGGGGGGTGTTATCTCTTTTGTCGAAAATCAGCCGTTTTTGCTCGAACATTAAATGCCTCCAAATGGTATTTAATTAACTTCCCGAGCCCCTGGAAGCATGAAAATCACTTTAAACATGCTAATTTTAGCTCTAACACTGATGATCCACCTACAAATGTGAACTGACGTTCAAAAATAAAACATTTGAAAACGGACCATTTTCCACATTTCTGAAGCATGACGTAATGGGGGGGTGTTATCTCTTTTGTCGAAAATCAGCCGTTTTTGCTTGAACATTAAATGCCTCCAAATGGTATTTAATTAACTTCCCGGGGTGAAGAAACCCTTTTTGAGAACTCAGAGTGAGTAAATTGGCCATTTTCATGCACTTTTAACCATTCCATAAATCTTGTGTTTTGGGCCCCTGGAAGCATGAAAATCACTTTAAACATGCTAATTTTAGCTCTAACACTGATGATCCACCTACAAATGTGAACTGACGTTCAAAAATAAAACATTTGAAAACGGACCATTTTCCACATTTCTGAAGCATGACGTAATGGGGGGGTGTTAGCTCTTTTGTCGAAAATCAGCCGTTTTTGCTCGAACATTAAATGCCTCCAAATGGTATTTAATTAACTTCCCGGGGTGAAGAAACCCTTTTTGAGAACTCAGAGTGAGTAAATTGGCCATTTTCATGCACTTTTAACCATTCCATAAATCTTGTGTTTTGGGCCCCTGGAAGCATGAAAATCACTTTAAACATGCTAATTTTAGCTCTAACACTGATGATCCACCTACAAATGTGAACTGACGTTCAAAAATAAAACATTTGAAAACGGACCATTTTCCACATTTCTGAAGCATGACGTAATGGGGGGGTGTTAGCTCTTTTGTCGAAAATCAGCCGTTTTTGCTCGAACATTAAATGCCTCCAAATGGTGTTTAATTAACTTCCCGGGGTGAAGAAACCCTTTTTGAGAACTCAGAGTGAGTAAATTGGCCATTTTCATGCACTTTTAACCATTCCATAAATCTTGTGTTTTGGGCCCCTGGAAGCATGAAAATCACTTTAAACATGCTAAATTTAGCTCTAACACTGATGATCCACCTACAAATGTGAACTGACGTTCAAAAATAAAACATTTGAAAACGGACCATTTTCCACATTTCTGAAGCATGACGTAATGGGGGGGTGTTATCTCTTTTGTCGAAAATCAGCCGTTTTTGCTCGAACATTAAATGCCTCCAAATGGTATTTAATTAACTTCCCGGGGTGAAGAAACCCTTTTTGAGAACTCAGAGTGAGTAAATTGGCCATTTTCATGCACTTTTAACCATTCCATAAATCTTGTGTTTTGGGCCCCTGGAAGCATGAAAATCACTTTAAACATGCTAATTTTAGCTCTAACACTGATGATCCACCTACAAATGTGAACTGACGTTCAAAAATAAAACATTTGAAAACGGACCATTTTCCACATTTCTGAAGCATGACGTAATGGGGGGGTGTTATCTCTTTTGTCGAAAATCAGCCGTTTTTGCTCGAACATTAAATGCCTCCAAATGGTATTTAATTAACTTCCCGAGCCCCTGGAAGCATGAAAATCACTTTAAACATGCTAATTTTAGCTCTAACACTGATGATCCACCTACAAATGTGAACTGACGTTCAAAAATAAAACATTTGAAAACGGACCATTTTCCACATTTTTGAAGCATGACGTAATGGGGGGTGTTATCTCTTTTGTCGAAAATCAGCCGTTTTTGCTCTAACATTAAATGCCTCCAAATGGTATTTAATTAACTTCCCGAGCCCCTGGAAGCATGAAAATCACTTTAAACATGCTAATTTTAGCTCTAACACTGATGATCCACCTACAAATGTGAACTGACGTTCAAAAATAAAACATTTGAAAACGGACCATTTTCCACATTTCTGAAGCATGACGTAATGGGGGGGTGTTATCTCTTTTGTCGAAAATCAGCCTTTTTTGCTCGAACATTAAATGCCTCCAAATGGTATTTAATTAACTTCCCGAGCCCCTGGAAGCATGAAAATCACTTTAAACATGCTAATTTTAGCTCTAACACTGATGATCCACCTACAAATGTGAACTGACGTTCAAAAATAAAACATTTGAAAACGGACCATTTTCCACATTTCTGAAGCATGACGTAATGGGGGGGTGTTATCTCTTTTGTCGAAAATCAGCCGTTTTTGCTCGAACATTAAATGCCTCCAAATGGTATTTAATTAACTTCCCGGGGTGAAGAAACCCTTTTTGAGAACTCAGAGTGAGTAAATTGGCCATTTTCATGCACTTTTAACCATTCCATAAATCTTGTGTTTTGGGCCCCTGGAAGCATGAAAATCACTTTAAACATGCTAATTTTAGCTCTAACACTGATGATCCACCTACAAATGTGAACTGACGTTCAAAAATAAAACATTTGAAAACGGACCATTTTCCACATTTCTGAAGCATGACGTAATGGGGGGGTGTTATCTCTTTTGTCGAAAATCAGCCGTTTTTGCTCGAACATTAAATGCCTCCAAATGGTATTTAATTAACTTCCCGAGCCCCTGGAAGCATGAAAATCACTTTAAACATGCTAATTTTAGCTCTAACACTGATGATCCACCTACAAATGTGAACTGACGTTCAAAAATAAAACATGTGAAAACGGACCATTTTCCACATTTCTGAAGTATGACGTAATGGGGGGGTGTTATCTCTTTTGTCGAAAATCAGCCGTTTTTTCTCTAACATTAAATGCCTCCAAATGGTATTTAATTAACTTCCCGAGCCCCTGGAAGCATGAAAATCACTTTAAACATGCTAATTTTAGCTCTAACACTGATGATCCACCTACAAATGTGAACTGACGTTCAAAAATAAAACATTTGAAAACGGACCATTTTCCACATTTCTGAAGCATGACGTAATGGGGGGGTGTTATCTCTTTTGTCGAAAATCAGCCGTTTTTGCTCTAACATTAAATGCCTCCAAATGGTATTTAATTAACTTCCCGAGCCCCTGGAAGCATGAAAATCACTTTAAACATGCTAATTTTAGCTCTAACACTGATGATCCACCTACAAATGTGAACTGACGTTCAAAAATAAAACATTTGAAAACGGACCATTTTCCACATTTCTGAAGCATGACGTAATGGGGGGGTGTTATCTCTTTTGTCGAAAATCAGCCATTTTTGCTCGAACATTAAATGCCTCCAAATGGTATTTAATTAACTTCCCGAGCCCCTGGAAGCATGAAAATCACTTTAAACATGCTAATTTTAGCTCTAACACTGATGATCCACCTACAAATGTGAACTGACGTTCAAAAATAAAACATTTGAAAACGGACCATTTTCCACATTTCTGAAGCATGACGTAATGGGGGGGTGTTATCTCTTTTGTCGAAAATCAGCTGTTTTTGCTCGAACATTAAATGCCTCCAAATGGTATTTAATTAACTTCCCGGGGTGAAGAAACCCTTTTTGAGAACTCAGAGTGAGTAAATTGGCCATTTTCATGCACTTTTAACCATTCCATAAATCTTGTGTTTTGGGCCCCTGGAAGCATGAAAATCACTTTAAACATGCTAATTTTAGCTCTAACACTGATGATCCACCTACAAATGTGAACTGACGTTCAAAAATAAAACATTTGAAAACGGACCATTTTCCACATTTCTGAAGCATGACGTAATGGGGGGGTGTTATCTCTTTTGTCGAAAATCAGCCGTTTTTGCTCGAACATTAAATGCCTCCAAATGGTATTTAATTAACTTCCCGAGCCCCTGGAAGCATGAAAATCACTTTAAACATGCTAATTTTAGCTCTAACACTGATGATCCACCTACAAATGTGAACTGACGTTCAAAAATAAAACATTTGAAAACGGACCATTTTCCACATTTCTGAAGCATGACGTAATGGGGGGTGTTATCTCTTTTGTCGAAAATCAGCCGTTTTTGCTTTAACATTAAATGCCTCCAAATGGTATTTAATTAACTTCCCGAGCCCCTGGAAGCATGAAAATCACTTTAAACATGCTAATTTTAGCTCTAACACTGATGATCCACCTACAAATGTGAACTGACGTTCAAAAATAAAACATTTGAAAACGGACCATTTTCCACATTTCTGAAGCATGACGTAATGGGGGGGTGTTATCTCTTTTGTCGAAAATCAGCCGTTTTTGCTCGAACATTAAATGCCTCCAAATGGTATTTAATTAACTTCCCGAGCCCCTGGAAGCATGAAAATCACTTTAAACATGCTAATTTTAGCTCTAACACTGATGATCCACCTACAAATGTGAACTGACGTTCAAAAATAAAACATTTGAAAACGGACCATTTTCCACATTTCTGAAGCATGACGTAATGGGGGGGTGTTATCTCTTTTGTCGAAAATCAGCCGTTTTTGCTCGAACATTAAATGCCTCCAAATGGTATTTAATTAACTTCCCGGGGTGAAGAAACCCTTTTTGAGAACTCAAAGTGAGTAAATTGGCCATTTTCATGCACTTTTAACCATTCCATAAATCTTGTGTTTTGGGCCCCTGGAAGCATGAAAATCACTTTAAACATGCTAATTTTAGCTCTAACACTGATGATCCACCTACAAATGTGAACTGACGTTCAAAAATAAAACATTTGAAAACGGACCATTTTCCACATTTCTGAAGCATGACGTAATGGGGGGGTGTTATCTCTTTTGTCGAAAATCAGCCGTTTTTGCTCGAACATTAAATGCCTCCAAATGGTATTTAATTAACTTCCCAAGCCCCTGGAAGCATGAAAATCACTTTAAACATGCTAATTTTAGCTCTAACACTGATGATCCACCTACAAATGTGAACTGACGTTCAAAAATAAAACATTTGAAAACGGACCATTTTCCACATTTCTGAAGCATGACGTAATGGGGGGGTGTTATCTCTTTTGTCGAAAATCAGCCGTTTTTGCTCTAACATTAAATGCCTCCAAATGGTATTTAATTAACTTCCCGAGCCCCTGGAAGCATGAAAATCACTTTAAACATGCTAATTTTAGCTCTAACACTGATGATCCACCTACAAATGTGAACTGACGTTCAAAAATAAAACATTTGAAAACGGACCATTTTCCACATTTCTGAAGCATGACGTAATGGGGGGGTGTTATCTCTTTTGTCGAAAATCAGCCGTTTTTGCTCTAACATTAAATGCCTCCAAATGGTATTTAATTAACTTCCCGAGCCCCTGGAAGCATGAAAATCACTTTAAACATGCTAATTTTAGCTCTAACACTGATGATCCACCTACAAATGTGAACTGACGTTCAAAAATAAAACATTTGAAAACGGACCATTTTCCACATTTCTGAAGCATGACGTAATGGGGGGGTGTTATCTCTTTTGTCGAAAATCAGCCGTTTTTGCTCGAACATTAAATGCCTCCAAATGGTATTTAATTAACTTCCCGAGCCCCTGGAAGCATGAAAATCACTTTAAACATGCTAATTTTAGCTCTAACACTGATGATCCACCTACAAATGTGAACTGACGTTCAAAAATAAAACATTTGAAAACGGACCATTTTCCACATTTCTGAAGCATGACGTAATGGGGGGGTGTTATCTCTTTTGTCGAAAATCAGCCGTTTTTGCTCGAACATTAAATGCCTCCAAATGGTATTTAATTAACTTCCCGGGGTGAAGAAACCCTTTTTGAGAACTCAGAGTGAGTAAATTGGCCATTTTCATGCACTTTTAACCATTCCATAAATCTTGTGTTTTGGGCCCCTGGAAGCATGAAAATCACTTTAAACATGCTAATTTTAGCTCTAACACTGATGATCCACCTACAAATGTGAACTGACGTTCAAAAATAAAACATTTGAAAACGGACCATTTTCCACATTTCTGAAGCATGACGTAATGGGGGGGTGTTATCTCTTTTGTCGAAAATCAGCCGTTTTTGCTCGAACATTAAATGCCTCCAAATGGTATTTAATTAACTTCCCGAGCCCCTGGAAGCATGAAAATCACTTTAAACATGCTAATTTTAGCTCTAACACTGATGATCCACCTACAAATGTGAACTGACGTTCAAAAATAAAACATTTGAAAACGGACCATTTTCCACATTTCTGAAGCATGACGTAATGGGGGGGTGTTATCTCTTTTGTCGAAAATCAGCCGTTTTTGCTCGAACATTAAATGCCTCCAAATGGTATTTAATTAACTTCCCGGGGTGAAGAAACCCTTTTTGAGAACTCAAAGTGAGTAAATTGGCCATTTTCATGCACTTTTAACCATTCCATAAATCTTGTGTTTTGGGCCCCTGGAAGCATGAAAATCACTTTAAACATGCTAATTTTAGCTCTAACACTGATGATCCACCTACAAATGTGAACTGACGTTCAAAAATAAAACATTTGAAAACGGACCATTTTCCACATTTCTGAAGCATGACGTAATGGGGGGGTGTTATCTCTTTTGTCGAAAATCAGCCGTTTTTGCTCGAACATTAAATGCCTCCAAATGGTATTTAATTAACTTCCCAAGCCCCTGGAAGCATGAAAATCACTTTAAACATGCTAATTTTAGCTCTAACACTGATGATCCACCTACAAATGTGAACTGACGTTCAAAAATAAAACATTTGAAAACGGACCATTTTCCACATTTCTGAAGCATGACGTAATGGGGGGGTGTTATCTCTTTTGTCGAAAATCAGCCGTTTTTGCTCTAACATTAAATGCCTCCAAATGGTATTTAATTAACTTCCCGAGCCCCTGGAAGCATGAAAATCACTTTAAACATGCTAATTTTAGCTCTAACACTGATGATCCACCTACAAATGTGAACTGACGTTCAAAAATAAAACATTTGAAAACGGACCATTTTCCACATTTCTGAAGCATGACGTAATGGGGGGGTGTTATCTCTTTTGTCGAAAATCAGCCGTTTTTGCTCTAACATTAAATGCCTCCAAATGGTATTTAATTAACTTCCCGAGCCCCTGGAAGCATGAAAATCACTTTAAACATGCTAATTTTAGCTCTAACACTGATGATCCACCTACAAATGTGAACTGACGTTCAAAAATAAAACATTTGAAAACGGACCATTTTCCACATTTCTGAAGCATGACGTAATGGGGGGGTGTTATCTCTTTTGTCGAAAATCAGCCGTTTTTGCTCGAACATTAAATGCCTCCAAATGGTATTTAATTAACTTCCCGAGCCCCTGGAAGCATGAAAATCACTTTAAACATGCTAATTTTAGCTCTAACACTGATGATCCACCTACAAATGTGAACTGACGTTCAAAAATAAAACATTTGAAAACGGACCATTTTCCACATTTCTGAAGCATGACGTAATGGGGGGGTGTTATCTCTTTTGTCGAAAATCAGCCGTTTTTGCTCGAACATTAAATGCCTCCAAATGGTATTTAATTAACTTCCCGGGGTGAAGAAACCCTTTTTGAGAACTCAGAGTGAGTAAATTGGCCATTTTCATGCACTTTTAACCATTCCATAAATCTTGTGTTTTGGGCCCCTGGAAGCATGAAAATCACTTTAAACATGCTAATTTTAGCTCTAACACTGATGATCCACCTACAAATGTGAACTGACGTTCAAAAATAAAACATTTGAAAACGGACCATTTTCCACATTTCTGAAGCATGACGTAATGGGGGGGTGTTATCTCTTTTGTCGAAAATCAGCCGTTTTTGCTCGAACATTAAATGCCTCCAAATGGTATTTAATTAACTTCCCGAGCCCCTGGAAGCATGAAAATCACTTTAAACATGCTAATTTTAGCTCTAACACTGATGATCCACCTACAAATGTGAACTGACGTTCAAAAATAAAACATTTGAAAACGGACCATTTTCCACATTTCTGAAGCATGACGTAATGGGGGGGTGTTATCTCTTTTGTCGAAAATCAGCCGTTTTTGCTCTAACATTAAATGCCTCCAAATGGTATTTAATTAACTTCCCGAGCCCCTGGAAGCATGAAAATCACTTTAAACATGCTAATTTTAGCTCTAACACTGATGATCCACCTACAAATGTGAACTGACGTTCAAAAATAAAACATTTGAAAACGGACCATTTTCCACATTTCTGAAGCATGACGTAATGGGGGGGTGTTATCTCTTTTGTCGAAAATCAGCCGTTTTTGCTCTAACATTAAATGCCTCCAAATGGTATTTAATTAACTTCCCGAGCCCCTGGAAGCATGAAAATCACTTTAAACATGCTAATTTTAGCTCTAACACTGATGATCCACCTACAAATGTGAACTGACGTTCAAAAATAAAACATTTGAAAACGGACCATTTTCCACATTTCTGAAGCATGACGTAATGGGGGGGTGTTATCTCTTTTGTCGAAAATCAGCCGTGTTTGCTCGAACATTAAATGCCTCCAAATGGTATTTAATTAACTTCCCGGGTTGAAGAAACCCTTTTTGAGAACTCAGAGTGAGTAAATTGGCCATTTTCATGCACTATTAACCATTCCATAAATCTTGTGTTTTGGGCCCCTGGAAGCATGAAAATCACTTTAAACATGCTAATTTTAGCTCTAACACTGATGATCCACCTACAAATGTGAACTGACGTTCAAAAATAAAACATTTGAAAACGGACCATTTTCCACATTTCTGAAGCATGACGTAATGGGGGGGTGTTATCTCTTTTGTCGAAAATCAGCCGTTTTTGCTCGAACATTAAATGCCTCCAAATGGTATTTATTTAACTTCCCGAGCCCCTGGAAGCATGAAAATCACTTTAAACATGCTAATTTTAGCTCTAACACTGATGATCCACCTACAAATGTGAACTGACGTTCAAAAATAAAACATTTGAAAACAGACCATTTTCCACATTTCTGAAGCATGACGTAATGGGGGGGTGTTATCTCTTTTGTCGAAAATCAGCCGTTTTTGCTCGAACATTAAATGCCTCCAAATGGTATTTAATTAACTTCCCGGGGTGAAGAAACCCTTTTTGAGAACTCAGAGTGAGTAAATTGGCCATTTTCATGCACTTTTAACCATTCCATAAATCTTGTGTTTTGGGCCCCAAGAAGCACGAAAATCACTTTAAACATGCTAATTGTAGCTCTAACACTGATGATCCACCTACAAATGTGAACTGACGTTCAAAAATAAAACATTTGAAAACGGACCATTTTCCACATTTCTGAAGCATGACGTAATGGGGGGGTGTTAGCTCTTTTGTCGAAAATCAGCCGTTTTTGCTCGAACATTAAATGCCTCCAAATGGTATTTAATTAACTTCCCGAGCCCCTGGAAGCATGAAAATCACTTTAAACATGCTAATTTTAGCTCTAACACTGATGATCCACCTACAAATGTGAACTGACGTTCAAAAATAAAACATTTGAAAACGGACCATTTTCCACATTTCTGAAGCATGACGTAATGGGGGGGTGTTATCTCTTTTGTCGAAAATCAGCCGTTTTTGCTCGAACATTAAATGCCTCCAAATGGTATTTAATTAACTTCCCGAGCCCCTGGAAGCATGAAAATCACTTTAAACATGCTAATTTTAGCTCTAACACTGATGATCCACATACAAATGTGAACTGACGTTCAAAAATAAAACATTTGAAAACGGACCATTTTCCACATTTCTGAAGCATGACGTAATGGGGGATTGTTATCTCTTTTGTCGAAAATCAGCCGTTTTTGCTCGAACATTAAATGCCTCCAAATTGTATTTAATTAACTTCCCGGGGTGAAGAAACCCTTTTTGAGAACTCAGAGTGAGTAAATTGGCCATTTTCATGCACTTTTAACCATTCCATAAATCTTGTGTTTTGGGCCCCTGGAAGCATGAAAATCACTTTAAACATGCTAATTTTAGCTCTAACACTGATGATCCACCTACAAATGTGAACTGACGTTCAAAAATAAAACATTTGAAAACGGACCATTTTCCACATTTCTGAAGCATGACGTAATGGGGGGGTGTTATCTCTTTTGTCGAAAATCAGCCGTTTTTGCTCGAACATTAAATGCCTCCAAATGGTATTTAATTAACTTCCCGAGCCCCTGGAAGCATGAAAATCACTTTAAACATGCTAATTTTAGCTCTAACACTGATGATCCACCTACAAATGTGAACTGACGTTCAAAAATGAAACATTTGAAAACGGACCATTTTCCACATTTCTGAAGCATGACGTAATGGGGGGGTGTTATCTCTTTTGTCGAAAATCAGCCGTTTTTGCTTGAACATTAAATGCCTCCAAATGGTATTTAATTAACTTCCCGGGGTGAAGAATTCCTTTTTGAGAACTCAGAGTGAGTAAATTGGCCATTTTCATGCACTTTTAACCATTCCATAAATCTTGTGTTTTGGGCCCCTGGAAGCATGAAAATCACTTTAAACATGCTAATTTTAGCTCTAACTCTGATGATCCACCTACAAATGTGAACTGACGTTCAAAAATAAAACATTTGAAAACGGACCATTTTCCACATTTCTGAAGCATGACGTAATGGGGGGGTGTTAGCTCTTTTGTCGAAAATCAGCCGTTTTTGCTCGAACATTAAATGCCTCCAAATGGTATTTAATTAACTTCCCGGGGTGAAGAAACCCTTTTTGAGAACTCAGAGTGAGTAAATTGGCCATTTTCATGCACTTTTAACCATTCCATAAATCTTGTGTTTTGGGCCCCTGGAAGCATGAAAATCACTTTAAACATGCTAATTTTAGCTCTAACACTGATGATCCACCTACAAATGTGAACTGACGTTCAAAAATAAAACATTTGAAAACGGACCATTTTCCACATTTCTGAAGCATGACGTAATGGGGGGGTGTTATCTCTTTTGTCGAAAATCAGCCGTTTTTGCTCGAACATTAAATGCCTCCAAATGGTATTTAATTAACTTCCCGGGGTGAAGAAACCCTTTTTGAGAACTCAGAGTGAGTAAATTGGCCATTTTCATGCACTTTTAACCATTCCATAAATCTTGTGTTTTGGGCCCCTGGAAGCATGAAAATCACTTTAAACATGCTAATTTTAGCTCTAACACTGATGATCCACCTACAAATGTGAACTGACGTTCAAAAATAAAACATTTGAAAACGGACCATTTTCCACATTTCTGAAGCATGACGTAATGGGGGGGTGTTATCTCTTTTGTCGAAAATCAGCCGTTTTTGCTCAAACATTAAATGCCTCCAAATGGTATTTAATTAACTTCCCGAGCCCCTGGAAGCATGAAAATCACTTTAAACATGCTAATTTTAGCTCTAACACTGATGATCCACCTACAAATGTGAACTGACGTTCAAAAATAAAACATTTGAAAACGGACCATTTTCCACATTTCTGAAGCATGACGTAATGGGGGGGTGTTATCTCTTTTGTCGAAAATCAGCCGTTTTTGCTCGAACATTAAATGCCTCCAAATGGTATTTAATTAACTTCCCGAGCCCCTGGAAGCATGAAAATCACTTTAAACATGCTAATTTTAGCTCTAACACTGATGATCCACCTACAAATGTGAACTGACGTTCAAAAATAAAACATTTGAAAACGGACCATTTTCCACATTTCTGAAGCATGACGTAATGGGGGGGTGTTATCTCTTTTGTCGAAAATCAGCCGTTTTTGCTCGAACATTAAATGCCTCCAAATGGTATTTAATTAACTTCCCGAGCCCCTGGAAGCATGAAAATCACTTTAAACATGCTAATTTTAGCTCTAACACTGATGATCCACCTACAAATGTGAACTGACGTTCAAAAATAAAACATTTGAAAACGGACCATTTTCCACATTTCTGAAGCATGACGTAATGGGGGGGTGTTATCTCTTTTGTCGAAAATCAGCCGTTTTTGCTCTAACATTAAATGCCTCCAAATGGTATTTAATTAACTTCCCGAGCCCCTGGAAGCATGAAAATCACTTTAAACATGCTAATTTTAGCTCTAACACTGATGATCCACCTACAAATGTGAACTGACGTTCAAAAATAAAACATTTGAAAACGGACCATTTTCCACATTTCTGAAGCATGACGTAATGGGGGGGTGTTATCTCTTTTGTCGAAAATCAGCCGTTTTTGCTCGAACATTAAATGCCTCCAAATGGTATTTAATTAACTTCCCGAGCCCCTGGAAGCATGAAAATCACTTTAAACATGCTAATTTTAGCTCTAACACTGATGATCCACCTACAAATGTGAACTGACGTTCAAAAATAAAACATTTGAAAACGGACCATTTTCCACATTTCTGAAGCATGACGTAATGGGGGGGTGTTATCTCTTTTGTCGAAAATCAGCCGTTTTTGCTCGAACATTAAATGCCTCCAAATGGTATTTAATTAACTTCCCGGGGTGAAGAAACCCTTTTTGAGAACTCAGAGTGAGTAAATTGGCCATTTTCATGCACTTTTAACCATTCCATAAATCTTGTGTTTTGGGCCCCTGGAAGAATGAAAATCACTTTAAACATGCTAATTTTAGCTCTAACACTGATGATCCACCTACAAATGTGAACTGACGTTCAAAAATAAAACATTTGAAAACGGACCATTTTCCACATTTCTGAAGCATGACGTAATGGGGGGGTGTTATCTCTTTTGTCGAAAATCAGCCGTTTTTGCTCAAACATTAAATGCCTCCAAATGGTATTTAATTAACTTCCCGGGGTGAAGAAACCCTTTTTGAGAACTCAGAGTGAGTAAATTGGCCATTTTCATGCACTTTTAACCATTCCATAAATCTTGTGTTTTGGGCCCCTGGAAGCATGAAAATCACTTTAAACATGCTAATTTTAGCTCTAACACTGATGATCCACCTACAAATGTGAACTGACGTTCAAAAATAAAACATTTGAAAACGGACCATTTTCCACATTTCTGAAGCATGACGTAATGGGGGGGTGTTATCTCTTTTGTCGAAAATCAGCCGTTTTTGCTCGAACATTAAATGCCTCCAAATGGTATTTAATTAACTTCCCGAGCCCCTGGAAGCATGAAAATCACTTTAAACATGCTAATTTTAGCTCTAACACTGATGATCCACCTACAAATGTGAACTGACGTTCAAAAATAAAACATTTGAAAACGGACCATTTTCCACATTTCTGAAGCATGACGTAATGGGGGGGTGTTATCTCTTTTGTCGAAAATCAGCCGTTTTTGCTCGAACATTAAATGCCTCCAAATGGTATTTAATTAACTTCCCGAGCCCCTGGAAGCATGAAAATCACTTTAAACATGCTAATTTTAGCTCTAACACTGATGATCCACCTACAAATGTGAACTGACGTTCAAAAATAAAACATTTGAAAACGGACCATTTTCCACATTTCTGAAGCATGACGTAATGGGGGGGTGTTATCTCTTTTGTCGAAAATCAGCCGTTTTTGCTCGAACATTAAATGCCTCCAAATGGTATTTAATTAACTTCCCGAGCCCCTGGAAGCATGAAAATCACTTTAAACATGCTAATTTTAGCTCTAACACTGATGATCCACCTACAAATGTGAACTGACGTTCAAAAATAAAACATTTGAAAACGGACCATTTTCCACATTTCTGAAGCATGACGTAATGGGGGGGTGTTATCTCTTTTGTCGAAAATCAGCCGTTTTTGCTCGAACATTAAATGCCTCCAAATGGTATTTAATTAACTTCCCGAGCCCCTGGAAGCATGAAAATCACTTTAAACATGCTAATTTTAGCTCTAACACTGATGATCCACCTACAAATGTGAACTGACGTTCAAAAATGAAACATTTGAAAACGGACCATTTTCCACATTTCTGAAGCATGACGTAATGGGGGGGTGTTATCTCTTTTGTCGAAAATCAGCCGTTTTTGCTTGAACATTAAATGCCTCCAAATGGTATTTAATTAACTTCCCGGGGTGAAGAAACCCTTTTTGAGAACTCAGAGTGAGTAAATTGGCCATTTTCATGCACTTTTACCCATTCCATAAATCTTGTGTTTTGGGCCCCTGGAAGCATGAAAATCACTTTAAACATGCTAATTTTAGCTCTAACTCTGATGATCCACCTACAAATGTGAACTGACGTTCAAAAATAAAACATTTGAAAACGGACCATTTTCCACATTTCTGAAGCATGACGTAATGGGGGGGTGTTATCTCTTTTGTCGAAAATCAGCCGTTTTTGCTCGAACATTAAATGCCTCCAAATGGTATTTAATTAACTTCCCGAGCCCCTGGAAGCATGAAAATCACTTTAAACATGCTAATTTTAGCTCTAACACTGATGATCCACCTACAAATGTGAACTGACGTTCAAAAATAAAACATTTGAAAACGGACCATTTTCCACATTTCTGAAGCATGACGTAATGGGGGGGTGTTATCTCTTTTGTCGAAAATCAGCCGTTTTTGCTCGAACATTAAATGCCTCCAAATGGTATTTAATTAACTTCCCGAGCCCCTGGAAGCATGAAAATCACTTTAAACATGCTAATTTTAGCTCTAACACTGATGATCCACCTACAAATGTGAACTGACGTTCAAAAATAAAACATTTGAAAACGGACCATTTTCCACATTTCTGAAGCATGACGTAATGGGGGGGTGTTATCTCTTTTGTCGAAAATCAGCCGTTTTTGCTCGAACATTAAATGCCTCCAAATGGTATTTAATTAACTTCCCGAGCCCCTGGAAGCATGAAAATCACTTTAAACATGCTAATTTTAGCTCTAACACTGATGATCCACCTACAAATGTGAACTGACGTTCAAAAATAAAACATTTGAAAACGGACCATTTTCCACATTTCTGAAGCATGACGTAATGGGGGGGGTGTTATCTCTTTTGTCGAAAATCAGCCGTTTTTGCTCTAACATTAAATGCCTCCAAATGGTATTTAATTAACTTCCCGAGCCCCTGGAAGCATGAAAATCACTTTAAACATGCTAATTTTAGCTCTAACACTGATGATCCACCTACAAATGTGAACTGACGTTCAAAAATAAAACATTTGAAAACGGACCATTTTCCACATTTCTGAAGCATGACGTAATGGGGGGGTGTTATCTCTTTTGTCGAAAATCAGCCGTTTTTGCTCGAACATTAAATGCCTCCAAATGGTATTTAATTAACTTCCCGAGCCCCTGGAAGCATGAAAATCACTTTAAACATGCTAATTTTAGCTCTAACACTGATGATCCACCTACAAATGTGAACTGACGTTCAAAAATAAAACATTTGAAAACGGACCATTTTCCACATTTCTGAAGCATGACGTAATGGGGGGGTGTTATCTCTTTTGTCGAAAATCAGCCGTTTTTGCTCGAACATTAAATGCCTCCAAATGGTATTTAATTAACTTCCCGGGGTGAAGAAACCCTTTTTGAGAACTCAGAGTGAGTAAATTGGCCATTTTCATGCACTTTTAACCATTCCATAAATCTTGTGTTTTGGGCCCCTGGAAGCATGAAAATCACTTTAAACATGCTAATTTTAGCTCTAACACTGATGATCCACCTACAAATGTGAACTGACGTTCAAAAATAAAACATTTGAAAACGGACCATTTTCCACATTTCTGAAGCATGACGTAATGGGGGGGTGTTATCTCTTTTGTCGAAAATCAGCCGTTTTTGCTCGAACATTAAATGCCTCCAAATGGTATTTAATTAACTTCCCGAGCCCCTGGAAGCATGAAAATCACTTTAAACATGCTAATTTTAGCTCTAACACTGATGATCCACCTACAAATGTGAACTGACGTTCAAAAATAAAACATTTGAAAACGGACCATTTTCCACATTTCTGAAGCATGACGTAATGGGGGGGTGTTATCTCTTTTGTCGAAAATCAGCCGTTTTTGCTCTAACATTAAATGCCTCCAAATGGTATTTAATTAACTTCCCAAGCCCCTGGAAGCATGAAAATCACTTTAAACATGCTAATTTTAGCTCTAACACTGATGATCCACCTACAAATGTGAACTGACGTTCAAAAATAAAACAGTTGAAAACGGACCATTTTCCACATTTCTGAAGCATGACGTAATGGGGGGGTGTTATCTCTTTTGTCGAAAATCAGCCGTTTTTGCTCTAACATTAAATGCCTCCAAATGGTATTTAATTAACTTCCCGAGCCCCTGGAAGCATGAAAATCACTTTAAACATGCTAATTTTAGCTCTAACACTGATGATCCACCTACAAATGTGAACTGACGTTCAAAAATAAAACATTTGAAAACGGACCATTTTCCACATTTCTGAAGCATGACGTAATGGGGGGGTGTTATCTCTTTTGTCGAAAATCAGCCGTTTTTGCTCAAACATTAAATGCCTCCAAATGGTATTTAATTAACTTCCCGAGCCCCTGGAAGCATGAAAATCACTTTAAACATGCTAATTTTAGCTCTAACACTGATGATCCACCTACAAATGTGAACTGACGTTCAAAAATAAAACATTTGAAAACGGACCATTTTCCACATTTCTGAAGCATGACGTAATGGGGGGGTGTTATCTCTTTTGTCGAAAATCAGCCGTTTTTGCTCGAACATTAAATGCCTCCAAATGGTATTTAATTAACTTCCCGGGATGAAGAAACCCTTTTTGAGAACTCAGAGTGAGTAAATTGGCCATTTTCATGCACTTTTAACCATTCCATAAATCTTGTGTTTTGGGCCCCTGGAAGCATGAAAATCACTTTAAACATGCTAATTTTAGCTCTAACACTGATGATCCACCTACAAATGTGAACTGACGTTCAAAAATAAAACATTTGAAAACGGACCATTTTCCACATTTCTGAAGCATGACGTAATGGGGGGGTGTTATCTCTTTTGTCGAAAATCAGCCGTTTTTGCTCGAACATTAAATGCCTCCAAATGGTATTTAATTAACTTCCTGAGCCCCTGGAAGCATGAAAATCACTTTAAACATGCTAATTTTAGCTCTAACACTGATGATCCACCTACAAATGTGAACTGACGTTCAAAAATAAAACATTTGAAAACGGACCATTTTCCACATTTCTGAAGCATGAGGTAATGGGGGGGTGTTATCTCTTTTGTCGAAAATCAGCCGTTTTTGCTCGAACATTAAATGCCTCCAAATGGTATTTAATTAACTTCCCGGGGTGAAGAAACCCTTTTTGAGAACTCAGAGTGAGTAAATTGGCCATTTTCATGCACTTTTAACCATTCCATAAATCTTGTGTTTTGGGCCCCAAGAAGCATGAAAATCACTTTAAACATGCTAATTGTAGCTCTAACACTGATGATCCACCTACAAATGTGAACTGACGTTCAAAAATAAAACATTTGAAAACGGACCATTTTCCACATTTCTGAAGCATGACGTAATGGGGGGGTGTTAGCTCTTTTGTCGAAAATCAGCCGTTTTTGCTCGAACATTAAATGCCTCCAAATGGTATTTAATTAACTTCCCGAGCCCCTGGAAGCATGAAAATCACTTTAAACATGCTAATTTTAGCGCTAACACTGATGATCCACCTACAAATGTGAACTGACGTTCAAAAATAAAACATTTTAAAACGGACCATTTTCCACATTTCTGAAGCATGACGTAATGGGGGGGTGTTATCTCTTTTGTCGAAAATCAGCCGTTTTTGCTCGAACATTAAATGCCTCCAAATGGTATTTAATTAACTTCCCGAGCCCCTGGAAGCATGAAAATCACTTTAAACATGCTAATTTCAGCTCTAACACTGATGATCCACCTACAAATGTGAACTGACGTTCAAAAATAAAACATTTGAAAACGGACCATTTTCCACATTTCTGAAGCATGACGTAATGGGGGATTGTTATCTCTTTTGTCGAAAATCAGCCGTTTTTGCTCGAACATTAAATGCCTCCAAATGGTATTTAATTAACTTCCCGGGGTGAAGAAACCCTTTTTGAGAACTCAGACTGAGTAAATTGGCCATTTTCATGCACTTTTAACCATTCCATAAATCTTGTGTTTTGGGCCCCTGGAAGCATGAAAATCACTTTAAACATGCTAATTTTAGCTCTAACACTGATGATCCACCTACAAATGTGAACTGACGTTCAAAAATAAAACATTTGAAAACGGACCATTTTCCACATTTCTGAAGCATGACGTAATGGGGGGGTGTTATCTCTTTTGTCGAAAATCAGCCGTTTTTGCTCGAACATTAAATGCCTCCAAATGGTATTTAATTAACTTCCCGAGCCCCTGGAAGCATGAAAATCACTTTAAACATGCTAATTTTAGCTCTAACACTGATGATCCACCTACAAATGTGAACTGACGTTCAAAAATAAAACATTTGAAAACTGACCATTTTCCACATTTCTGAAGCATGACGTAATGGGGGGTGTTATCTCTTTTGTCGAAAATCAGCCGTTTTTGCTCGAACATTAAATGCCTCCAAATGGTATTTAATTAACTTCCCGGGGTGAAGAAACCCTTTTTGAGAACTCAGAGTGAGTAAATTGGCCATTTTCATGCACTTTTAACCATTCCATAAATCTTGTGTTTTGGGCCCCTGGAAGCATGAAAATCACTTTAAACATGCTAATTTTAGCTCTAACACTGATGATCCACCTACAAATGTGAACTGACGTTCAAAAATAAAACATTTGAAAACGGACCATTTTCCACATTTCTGAAGCATGACGTAATGGTGGGGTGTTATCTCTTTTGTCGAAAATCAGCCGTTTTTGCTCGAACATTAAATGCCTCCAAATGGTATTTAATTAACTTCCCGAGCCCCTGGAAGCATGAAAATCACTTTAAACATGCTAATTTTAGCTCTAACACTGATGATCCACCTACAAATGTGAACTGACGTTCAAAAATAAAACATTTGAAAACGGACCATTTTCCACATTTCTGAAGCATGACGTAATGGGGGGGTGTTATCTCTTTTGTCGAAAATCAGCCGTTTTTGCTCGAACATTAAATGCCTCCAAATGGTATTTAATTAACTTCCCGAGCCCCTGGAAGCATGAAAATCACTTTAAACATGCTAATTTTAGCTCTAACACTGATGATCCACCTACAAATGTGAACTGACGTTCAAAAATAAAACATTTGAAAACGGACCATTTTCCACATTTCTGAAGCATGACGTAATGGGGGGGTGTTATCTCTTTTGTCGAAAATCAGCCGTTTTTGCTCGAACATTAAATGCCTCCAAATGGTATTTAATTAACTTCCCGAGCCCCTGGAAGCATGAAAATCACTTTAAACATGCTAATTTTAGCTCTAACACTGATGATCCACCTACAAATGTGAACTGACGTTCAAAAATAAAACATTTGAAAACGGACCATTTTCCACATTTCTGAAGCATGACGTAATGGGGGGGTGTTATCTCTTTTGTCGAAAATCAGCCGTTTTTGCTCGAACATTAAATGCCTCCAAATGGTATTTAATTAACTTCCCGAGCCCCTGGAAGCATGAAAATCACTTTAAACATGCTAATTTTAGCTCTAACACTGATGATCCACCTACAAATGTGAACTGACGTTCAAAAATAAAACATTTGAAAACGGACCATTTTCCACATTTCTGAAGCATGACGTAATGGGGGGGTGTTATCTCTTTTGTCGAAAATCAGCCGTTTTTGCTCGAACATTAAATGCCTCCAAATGGTATTTAATTAACTTCCCGAGCCCCTGGAAGCATGAAAATCACTTTAAACATGCTAATTTTAGCTCTAACACTGATGATCCACCTACAAATGTGAACTGACGTTCAAAAATGAAACATTTGAAAACGGACCATTTTCCACATTTCTGAAGCATGACGTAATGGGGGGGTGTTATCTCTTTTGTCGAAAATCAGCCGTTTTTGCTTGAACATTAAATGCCTCCAAATGGTATTTAATTAACTTCCCGGGGTGAAGAAACCCTTTTTGAGAACTCAGAGTGAGTAAATTGGCCATTTTCATGCACTTTTACCCATTCCATAAATCTTGTGTTTTGGGCCCCTGGAAGCATGAAAATCACTTTAAACATGCTAATTTTAGCTCTAACTCTGATGATCCACCTACAAATGTGAACTGACGTTCAAAAATAAAACATTTGAAAACGGACCATTTTCCACATTTCTGAAGCATGACGTAATGGGGGGGTGTTATCTCTTTTGTCGAAAATCAGCCGTTTTTGCTCGAACATTAAATGCCTCCAAATGGTATTTAATTAACTTCCCGAGCCCCTGGAAGCATGAAAATCACTTTAAACATGCTAATTTTAGCTCTAACACTGATGATCCACCTACAAATGTGAACTGACGTTCAAAAATAAAACATTTGAAAACGGACCATTTTCCACATTTCTGAAGCATGACGTAATGGGGGGGTGTTATCTCTTTTGTCGAAAATCAGCCGTTTTTGCTCGAACATTAAATGCCTCCAAATGGTATTTAATTAACTTCCCGAGCCCCTGGAAGCATGAAAATCACTTTAAACATGCTAATTTTAGCTCTAACACTGATGATCCACCTACAAATGTGAACTGACGTTCAAAAATAAAACATTTGAAAACGGACCATTTTCCACATTTCTGAAGCATGACGTAATGGGGGGGTGTTATCTCTTTTGTCGAAAATCAGCCGTTTTTGCTCGAACATTAAATGCCTCCAAATGGTATTTAATTAACTTCCCGAGCCCCTGGAAGCATGAAAATCACTTTAAACATGCTAATTTTAGCTCTAACACTGATGATCCACCTACAAATGTGAACTGACGTTCAAAAATAAAACATTTGAAAACGGACCATTTTCCACATTTCTGAAGCATGACGTAATGGGGGGGGTGTTATCTCTTTTGTCGAAAATCAGCCGTTTTTGCTCTAACATTAAATGCCTCCAAATGGTATTTAATTAACTTCCCGAGCCCCTGGAAGCATGAAAATCACTTTAAACATGCTAATTTTAGCTCTAACACTGATGATCCACCTACAAATGTGAACTGACGTTCAAAAATAAAACATTTGAAAACGGACCATTTTCCACATTTCTGAAGCATGACGTAATGGGGGGGTGTTATCTCTTTTGTCGAAAATCAGCCGTTTTTGCTCGAACATTAAATGCCTCCAAATGGTATTTAATTAACTTCCCGAGCCCCTGGAAGCATGAAAATCACTTTAAACATGCTAATTTTAGCTCTAACACTGATGATCCACCTACAAATGTGAACTGACGTTCAAAAATAAAACATTTGAAAACGGACCATTTTCCACATTTCTGAAGCATGACGTAATGGGGGGGTGTTATCTCTTTTGTCGAAAATCAGCCGTTTTTGCTCGAACATTAAATGCCTCCAAATGGTATTTAATTAACTTCCCGGGGTGAAGAAACCCTTTTTGAGAACTCAGAGTGAGTAAATTGGCCATTTTCATGCACTTTTAACCATTCCATAAATCTTGTGTTTTGGGCCCCTGGAAGCATGAAAATCACTTTAAACATGCTAATTTTAGCTCTAACACTGATGATCCACCTACAAATGTGAACTGACGTTCAAAAATAAAACATTTGAAAACGGACCATTTTCCACATTTCTGAAGCATGACGTAATGGGGGGGTGTTATCTCTTTTGTCGAAAATCAGCCGTTTTTGCTCGAACATTAAATGCCTCCAAATGGTATTTAATTAACTTCCCGAGCCCCTGGAAGCATGAAAATCACTTTAAACATGCTAATTTTAGCTCTAACACTGATGATCCACCTACAAATGTGAACTGACGTTCAAAAATAAAACATTTGAAAACGGACCATTTTCCACATTTCTGAAGCATGACGTAATGGGGGGGTGTTATCTCTTTTGTCGAAAATCAGCCGTTTTTGCTCTAACATTAAATGCCTCCAAATGGTATTTAATTAACTTCCCAAGCCCCTGGAAGCATGAAAATCACTTTAAACATGCTAATTTTAGCTCTAACACTGATGATCCACCTACAAATGTGAACTGACGTTCAAAAATAAAACAGTTGAAAACGGACCATTTTCCACATTTCTGAAGCATGACGTAATGGGGGGGTGTTATCTCTTTTGTCGAAAATCAGCCGTTTTTGCTCTAACATTAAATGCCTCCAAATGGTATTTAATTAACTTCCCGAGCCCCTGGAAGCATGAAAATCACTTTAAACATGCTAATTTTAGCTCTAACACTGATGATCCACCTACAAATGTGAACTGACGTTCAAAAATAAAACATTTGAAAACGGACCATTTTCCACATTTCTGAAGCATGACGTAATGGGGGGGTGTTATCTCTTTTGTCGAAAATCAGCCGTTTTTGCTCAAACATTAAATGCCTCCAAATGGTATTTAATTAACTTCCCGAGCCCCTGGAAGCATGAAAATCACTTTAAACATGCTAATTTTAGCTCTAACACTGATGATCCACCTACAAATGTGAACTGACGTTCAAAAATAAAACATTTGAAAACGGACCATTTTCCACATTTCTGAAGCATGACGTAATGGGGGGGTGTTATCTCTTTTGTCGAAAATCAGCCGTTTTTGCTCGAACATTAAATGCCTCCAAATGGTATTTAATTAACTTCCCGGGATGAAGAAACCCTTTTTGAGAACTCAGAGTGAGTAAATTGGCCATTTTCATGCACTTTTAACCATTCCATAAATCTTGTGTTTTGGGCCCCTGGAAGCATGAAAATCACTTTAAACATGCTAATTTTAGCTCTAACACTGATGATCCACCTACAAATGTGAACTGACGTTCAAAAATAAAACATTTGAAAACGGACCATTTTCCACATTTCTGAAGCATGACGTAATGGGGGGGTGTTATCTCTTTTGTCGAAAATCAGCCGTTTTTGCTCGAACATTAAATGCCTCCAAATGGTATTTAATTAACTTCCTGAGCCCCTGGAAGCATGAAAATCACTTTAAACATGCTAATTTTAGCTCTAACACTGATGATCCACCTACAAATGTGAACTGACGTTCAAAAATAAAACATTTGAAAACGGACCATTTTCCACATTTCTGAAGCATGAGGTAATGGGGGGGTGTTATCTCTTTTGTCGAAAATCAGCCGTTTTTGCTCGAACATTAAATGCCTCCAAATGGTATTTAATTAACTTCCCGGGGTGAAGAAACCCTTTTTGAGAACTCAGAGTGAGTAAATTGGCCATTTTCATGCACTTTTAACCATTCCATAAATCTTGTGTTTTGGGCCCCAAGAAGCATGAAAATCACTTTAAACATGCTAATTGTAGCTCTAACACTGATGATCCACCTACAAATGTGAACTGACGTTCAAAAATAAAACATTTGAAAACGGACCATTTTCCACATTTCTGAAGCATGACGTAATGGGGGGGTGTTAGCTCTTTTGTCGAAAATCAGCCGTTTTTGCTCGAACATTAAATGCCTCCAAATGGTATTTAATTAACTTCCCGAGCCCCTGGAAGCATGAAAATCACTTTAAACATGCTAATTTTAGCGCTAACACTGATGATCCACCTACAAATGTGAACTGACGTTCAAAAATAAAACATTTTAAAACGGACCATTTTCCACATTTCTGAAGCATGACGTAATGGGGGGGTGTTATCTCTTTTGTCGAAAATCAGCCGTTTTTGCTCGAACATTAAATGCCTCCAAATGGTATTTAATTAACTTCCCGAGCCCCTGGAAGCATGAAAATCACTTTAAACATGCTAATTTCAGCTCTAACACTGATGATCCACCTACAAATGTGAACTGACGTTCAAAAATAAAACATTTGAAAACGGACCATTTTCCACATTTCTGAAGCATGACGTAATGGGGGATTGTTATCTCTTTTGTCGAAAATCAGCCGTTTTTGCTCGAACATTAAATGCCTCCAAATGGTATTTAATTAACTTCCCGGGGTGAAGAAACCCTTTTTGAGAACTCAGACTGAGTAAATTGGCCATTTTCATGCACTTTTAACCATTCCATAAATCTTGTGTTTTGGGCCCCTGGAAGCATGAAAATCACTTTAAACATGCTAATTTTAGCTCTAACACTGATGATCCACCTACAAATGTGAACTGACGTTCAAAAATAAAACATTTGAAAACGGACCATTTTCCACATTTCTGAAGCATGACGTAATGGGGGGGGTGTTATCTCTTTTGTCGAAAATCAGCCGTTTTTGCTCGAACATTAAATGCCTCCAAATGGTATTTAATTAACTTCCCGAGCCCCTGGAAGCATGAAAATCACTTTAAACATGCTAATTTTAGCTCTAACACTGATGATCCACCTACAAATGTGAACTGACGTTCAAAAATAAAACATTTGAAAACTGACCATTTTCCACATTTCTGAAGCATGACGTAATGGGGGGTGTTATCTCTTTTGTCGAAAATCAGCCGTTTTTGCTCGAACATTAAATGCCTCCAAATGGTATTTAATTAACTTCCCGGGGTGAAGAAACCCTTTTTGAGAACTCAGAGTGAGTAAATTGGCCATTTTCATGCACTTTTAACCATTCCATAAATCTTGTGTTTTGGGCCCCTGGAAGCATGAAAATCACTTTAAACATGCTAATTTTAGCTCTAACACTGATGATCCACCTACAAATGTGAACTGACGTTCAAAAATAAAACATTTGAAAACGGACCATTTTCCACATTTCTGAAGCATGACGTAATGGTGGGGTGTTATCTCTTTTGTCGAAAATCAGCCGTTTTTGCTCGAACATTAAATGCCTCCAAATGGTATTTAATTAACTTCCCGAGCCCCTGGAAGCATGAAAATCACTTTAAACATGCTAATTTTAGCTCTAACACTGATGATCCACCTACAAATGTGAACTGACGTTCAAAAATAAAACATTTGAAAACGGACCATTTTCCACATTTCTGAAGCATGACGTAATGGGGGGGTGTTATCTCTTTTGTCGAAAATCAGCCGTTTTTGCTCTAACATTAAATGCCTCCAAATGGTATTTAATTAACTTCCCGAGCCCCTGGAAGCATGAAAATCACTTTAAACATGCTAATTTTAGCTCTAACACTGATGATCCACCTACAAATGTGAACTGACGTTCAAAAATAAAACATTTGAAAACGGACCATTTTCCACATTTCTGAAGCATGACGTAATGGGGGGGTGTTATCTCTTTTGTCGAAAATCAGCCGTTTTTGCTCGAACATTAAATGCCTCCAAATGGTATTTAATTAACTTCCCGAGCCCCTGGAAGCATGAAAATCACTTTAAACATGCTAATTTTAGCTCTAACACTGATGATCCACCTACAAATGTGAACTGACGTTCAAAAATAAAACATTTGAAAACGGACCATTTTCCACATTTCTGAAGCATGACGTAATGGGGGGGTGTTAGCTCTTTTGTCGAAAATCAGCCGTTTTTGCTCGAACATTAAATGCCTCCAAATGGTATTTAATTAACTTCCCGAGCCCCTGGAAGCATGAAAATCACTTTAAACATGCTAATTTTAGCTCTAACACTGATGATCCACCTACAAATGTGAACTGACGTTCAAAAATAAAACATTTGAAAACGGACCATTTTCCACATTTCTGAAGCATGACGTAATGGGGGGGTGTTATCTCTTTTGTCGAAAATCAGCCGTTTTTGCTCGAACATTAAATGCCTCCAAATGGTATTTAATTAACTTCCCGGGGTGAAGAAACCCTTTTTGAGAACTCAGAGTGAGTAAATTGGCCATTTTCATGCACTTTTAACCATTCCATAAATCTTGTGTTTTGGGCCCCTGGAAGCATGAAAATCACTTTAAACATGCTAATTTTAGCTCTAACACTGATGATCCACCTACAAATGTGAACTGACGTTCAAAAATAAAACATTTGAAAACGGACCATTTTCCACATTTCTGAAGCATGACGTAATGGGGGGGTGTTATCTCTTTTGTCGAAAATCAGCCGTTTTTGCTCGAACATTAAATGCCTCCAAATGGTATTTAATTAACTTCCCGGGGTGAAGAAACCCTTTTTGAGAACTCAGAGTGAGTAAATTGGCCATTTTCATGCACTTTTAACCATTCCATAAATCTTGTGTTTTGGGCCCCTGGAAGCATGAAAATCACTTTAAACATGCTAATTTTAGCTCTAACACTGATGATCCACCTACAAATGTGAACTGACGTTCAAAAATAAAACATTTGAAAACGGACCATTTTCCACATTTCTGAAGCATGACGTAATGGGGGGGTGTTATCTCTTTTGTCGAAAATCAGCCGTTTTTGCTCTAAAATTAAATGCCTCCAAATGGTATTTAATTAACTTCCCCAGCCCCTGGAAGCATGAAAATCACTTTAAACATGCTAATTTTAGCTCTAACACTGATGATCCACCTACAAATGTGAACTGACGTTCAAAAATAAAACATTTGAAAACGGACCATTTTCCACATTTCTGAAGCATGACGTAATGGGGGGGTGTTAGCTCTTTCGTCGAAAATCAGCCGTTTTTGCTCGAACATTAAATGCCTCCAAATGGTATTTAATTAACTTCCCGAGCCCCTGGAAGCATGAAAATCACTTTAAACATGCTAATTTTAGCTCTAACACTGATGATCCACCTACAAATGTGAACTGACGTTCAAAAATAAAACATTTGAAAACGGACCATTTTCCACATTTCTGAAGCATGACGTAATGGGGGGGTGTTATCCCTTTTGTCGAAAATCAGCCGTTTTTGCTCTAACATTAAATGCCTCCAAATGGTATTTAATTAACTTCCCGAGCCCCTGGAAGCATGAAAATCACTTTAAACATGCTAATTTTAGCTCTAACACTGATGATCCACCTACAAATGTGAACTGACGTTCAAAAATAAAACATTTGAAAACGGACCATTTTCCACATTTCTGAAGCATGACGTAATGGGGGGGTGTTATCTCTTTTGTCGAAAATCAGCCGTTTTTGCTCGAACATTAAATGCCTCCAAATGGTATTTAATTAACTTCCCGAGTAACCCTGGGCGGAGTTGGCGGAGTGGGGCTTCGCGGAGCTACGCGAAGTGGGCGAGAAACTACGCCCACCTCCGCACTCCGCGTAGCCCCACTCCGCAAACACCACCCGGCCGCCAGCCCCGCCACCCGCCTCCCGCCTCCCTCCCGCCCTCCCTAAATACATTAAATTAAAGGAATACATTAATTTAAAACGCACTTACCTTGCCGGCCGCTGCCCGCCGCGTCCCCGGGGCTCGCTATCTTCCGTCTTCTTTCGTAATGCGCATGCGCGGGCGGCCGCGCATGCGCATTTCTCACGAGAAAATGCGCATGCGCGGGCGGCCGCGCATGCGCATTACGAAAGAAGACGGAAGACTGAAGATAGCGAGCCCCGGGGACGCGGCGGGCAGCGGCCAGCAAGGTAAGTGTGTTTTAAATTAATTTATTCCTTTAATTTAATGTATTTAGGGAGGGCGGGAGGGAGGCGGGTGGCGGCCAGCTACGCTCCGTCTGCGGAGCGTGCGTAGTGCCGCCTGGCTCCGCCGGCTCCGCAAAATGCGGAGTAGGCGGCACTACGCACACTCCGCAGACGGAGCGTAGCTGGCCGCCCACCCCTATTCCCGAGCCCCTGGAAGCATGAAAATCACTTTAAACATGCTAATTTTAGCTCTAACACTGATGATCCACCTACAAATGTGAACTGACGTTCAAAAATAAAACATTTGAAAACGGACCATTTTCCACATTTCTGAAGCATGACGTAATGGGGGGGTGTTATCTCTTTTGTCGAAAATCAGCCGTTTTTGCTCGAACATTAAATGCCTCCAAATGGTATTTAATTAACTTCCCGGGGTGAAGAAACCCTTTTTGAGAACTCAGACTGAGTAAATTGGCCATTTTCATGCACTTTTAACCATTCCATAAATCTTGTGTTTTGGGCCCCTGGAAGCATGAAAATCACTTTAAACATGCTAATTTTAGCTCTAACACTGATGATCCACCTACAAATGTGAACTGACGTTCAAAAATAAAACATTTGAAAACGGACCATTTTCCACATTTCTGAAGCATGACGTAATGGGGGGGGTTATCTCTTTTGTCGAAAATCAGCCATTTCTGCTCGAACATTAAATGCCTCCAAATGGTATTTAATTAACTTCCCGGGGTGAAGAAACCCTTTTTGAGAACTCAGAGTGAGTAAATTGGCCATTTTCATGCACTTTTAACCATTCCATAAATCTTGTGTTTTGGGCCCCTGGAAGCATGAAAATCACTTTAAACATGCTAATTTTAGCTCTAACACTGATGATCCACCTACAAATGTGAACTGACGTTCAAAAATAAAACATTTGAAAACGGACCATTTTCCACATTTCTGAAGCATGACGTAATGGGGGGGTGTTATCTCTTTTGTCGAAAATCAGCCGTTTTTGCTCTAACATTAAATGCCTCCAAATGGTATTTAATTAACTTCCCGAGCCCCTGGAAGCATGAAAATCACTTTAAACATGCTAATTTTAGCTCTAACACTGATGATCCACCTACAAATGTGAACTGACGTTCAAAAATAAAACATTTGAAAACGGACCATTTTCCACATTTCTGAAGCATGACGTAATGGGGGGGGTGTTATCTCTTTTGTCGAAAATCAGCCGTTTTTGCTCGAACATTAAATGCCTCCAAATGGTATTTAATTAACTTCCCGGGGTGAAGAAACCCTTTTTGAGAACTCAGAGTGAGTAAATTGGCCATTTTCATGCACTTTTAACCATTCCATAAATCTTGTGTTTTGGGCCCCTGGAAGCATGAAAATCACTTTAAACATGCTAATTTTAGCTCTAACACTGATGATCCACCTACAAATGTGAACTGACGTTCAAAAATAAAACATTTGAAAACGGACCATTTTCCACATTTCTGAAGCATGACGTAATGGGGGGGTGTTATCTCTTTTGTCGAAAATCAGCCGTTTTTGCTCGAACATTAAATGCCTCCAAATGGTATTTAATTAACTTCCCGGGGTGAAGAAACCCTTTTTGAGAACTCAGAGTGAGTAAATTGGCCATTTTCATGCACTTTTAACCATTCCATAAATCTTGTGTTTTGGGCCCCTGGAAGCATGAAAATCACTTTAAACATGCTAATTTTAGCTCTAACACTGATGATCCACCTACAAATGTGAACTGACGTTCAAAAATAAAACATTTGAAAACGGACCATTTTCCACATTTCTGAAGCATGACGTAATGGGGGGGTGTTATCTCTTTTGTCGAAAATCAGCCGTTTTTGCTCGAACATTAAATGCCTCCAAATGGTATTTAATTAACTTCCCGGGGTGAAGAAACCCTTTTTGAGAACTCAGAGTGAGTAAATTGGCCATTTTCATGCACTTTTAACCATTCCATAAATCTTGTGTTTTGGGCCCCTGGAAGCATGAAAATCACTTTAAACATGCTAATTTTAGCTCTAACACTGATGATCCACCTACAAATGTGAACTGACGTTCAAAAATAAAACATTTGAAAACGGACCATTTTCCACATTTCTGAAGCATGACGTAATGGGGGGGTGTTATCCCTTTTGTCGAAAATCAGCCGTTTTTGCTCTAACATTAAATGCCTCCAAATGGTATTTAATTAACTTCCCGAGCCCCTGGAAGCATGAAAATCACTTTAAACATGCTAATTTTAGCTCTAACACTGATGATCCACCTACAAATGTGAACTGACGTTCAAAAATAAAACATTTGAAAACGGACCATTTTCCACATTTCTGAA
The DNA here is from genome assembly GCF_964263255.1 of Lissotriton vulgaris. Classification (NCBI taxonomy): domain Eukaryota; kingdom Metazoa; phylum Chordata; class Amphibia; order Caudata; family Salamandridae; genus Lissotriton; species Lissotriton vulgaris. The sequence continues at coordinate 16,386 of NW_028248340.1, read as the reverse complement.
GCATGACGTAATGGGGGGGTGTTATCTCTTTTGTCGAAAATCAGCCGTTTTTGCTCGAACATTAAATGCCTCCAAATGGTATTTAATTAACTTCCCGAGTAACCCTGGGCGGAGTTGGCGGAGTGGGGCTTCGCGGAGCTACGCGAAGTGGGCGAGAAACTACGCCCACCTCCGCACTCCGCGTAGCCCCACTCCGCAAACACCACCCGGCCGCCAGCCCCGCCACCCGCCTCCCGACTCCCTCCCGCCCTCCCTAAATACATTAAATTAAAGGAATACATTAATTTAAAACGCACTTACCTTGCCGGCCGCTGCCCGCCGCGTCCCCGGGGCTCGCTATCTTCCGTCTTCTTTCGTAATGCGCATGCGCGGGCGGCCGCGCATGCGCATTTCTCACGAGAAAATGCGCATGCGCGGGCGGCCGCGCATGCGCATTACGAAAGAAGACGGAAGACTGAAGATAGCGAGCCCCGGGGACGCGGCGGGCAGCGGCCAGCAAGGTAAGTGTGTTTTAAATTAATTTATTCCTTTAATTTAATGTATTTAGGGAGGGCGGGAGGGAGGCGGGTGGCGGCCAGCTACGCTCCGTCTGCGGAGCGTGCGTAGTGCCGCCTGGCTCCGCCGGCTCCGCAAAATGCGGAGTAGGCGGCACTACGCACACTCCGCAGACGGAGCGTAGCTGGCCGCCCACCCCTATTCCCGAGCCCCTGGAAGCATGAAAATCACTTTAAACATGCTAATTTTAGCTCTAACACTGATGATCCACCTACAAATGTGAACTGACGTTCAAAAATAAAACATTTGAAAACGGACCATTTTCCACATTTCTGAAGCATGACGTAATGGGGGGGTGTTATCTCTTTTGTCGAAAATCAGCCGTTTTTGCTCGAACATTAAATGCCTCCAAATGGTATTTAATTAACTTCCCGGGGTGAAGAAACCCTTTTTGAGAACTCAGACTGAGTAAATTGGCCATTTTCATGCACTTTTAACCATTCCATAAATCTTGTGTTTTGGGCCCCTGGAAGCATGAAAATCACTTTAAACATGCTAATTTTAGCTCTAACACTGATGATCCACCTACAAATGTGAACTGACGTTCAAAAATAAAACATTTGAAAACGGACCATTTTCCACATTTCTGAAGCATGACGTAATGGGGGGGGTTATCTCTTTTGTCGAAAATCAGCCATTTTTGCTCGAACATTAAATGCCTCCAAATGGTATTTAATTAACTTCCCGGGGTGAAGAAACCCTTTTTGAGAACTCAGAGTGAGTAAATTGGCCATTTTCATGCACTTTTAACCATTCCATAAATCTTGTGTTTTGGGCCCCTGGAAGCATGAAAATCACTTTAAACATGCTAATTTTAGCTCTAACACTGATGATCCACCTACAAATGTGAACTGACGTTCAAAAATAAAACATTTGAAAACGGACCATTTTCCACATTTCTGAAGCATGACGTAATGGGGGGGTGTTATCTCTTTTGTCGAAAATCAGCCGTTTTTGCTCTAACATTAAATGCCTCCAAATGGTATTTAATTAACTTCCCGAGCCCCTGGAAGCATGAAAATCACTTTAAACATGCTAATTTTAGCTCTAACACTGATGATCCACCTACAAATGTGAACTGACGTTCAAAAATAAAACATTTGAAAACGGACCATTTTCCACATTTCTGAAGCATGACGTAATGGGGGGGGGTGTTATCTCTTTTGTCGAAAATCAGCCGTTTTTGCTCGAACATTAAATGCCTCCAAATGGTATTTAATTAACTTCCCGGGGTGAAGAAACCCTTTTTGAGAACTCAGAGTGAGTAAATTGGCCATTTTCATGCACTTTTAACCATTCCATAAATCTTGTGTTTTGGGCCCCTGGAAGCATGAAAATCACTTTAAACATGCTAATTTTAGCTCTAACACTGATGATCCACCTACAAATGTGAACTGACGTTCAAAAATAAAACATTTGAAAACGGACCATTTTCCACATTTCTGAAGCATGACGTAATGGGGGGGTGTTATCTCTTTTGTCGAAAATCAGCCGTTTTTGCTCGAACATTAAATGCCTCCAAATGGTATTTAATTAACTTCCCGAGCCCCTGGAAGCATGAAAATCACTTTAAACATGCTAATTTTAGCTCGAACACTGATGATCCACCTACAAATGTGAACTGACGTTCAAAAATAAAACATTTGAAAACGGACCATTTTCCACATTTCTGAAGCATGACGTAATGGCGGGGGGTGTTATCTCTTTTGTCGAAAATCAGCCGTTTTTGCTCGAACATTAAATGCCTCCAAATGGTATTTAATTAACTTCCCGGGGTGAAGAAACCCTTTTTGAGAACTCAGAGTGAGTAAATTGGCCATTTTCATGCACTTTTAACCATTCCATAAATCTTGTGTTTTGGGCCCCAAGAAGCATGAAAATCACTTTAAACATGCTAATTTTAGCTCTAACACTGATGATCCACCTACAAATGTGAACTGACGTTCAAAAATAAAACATTTGAAAACGGACCATTTTCCACATTTCTGAAGCATGACGTAATGGGGGGGTGTTATCTCTTTTGTCGAAAATCAGCCGTTTTTGCTCGAACATTAAATGCCTCCAAATGGTATTTAATTAACTTCCCGGGGTGAAGAAACACTTTTTGAGAACTCAGAGTGAGTAAATTGGCCATTTTCATGCACTTTTAACCATTCCATAAATCTTGTGTTTTGGGCCCCTGGAAGCATGAAAATCACTTTAAACATGCTAATTTTAGCTCTAACACTGATGATCCACCTACAAATGTGAACTGACGTTCAAAAATAAAACATTTGAAAACGGACCATTTTCCACATTTCTGAAGCATGACGTAATGGGGGGGTGTTATCTCTTTTGTCGAAAATCAGCCGTTTTTGCTCGAACATTAAATGCCTCCAAATGGTATTTAATTAACTTCCCGGGGTGAAGAAACCCTTTTTGAGAACTCAGAGTGAGTAAATTGGCCATTTTCATGCACTTTTAACCATTCCATAAATCTTGTGTTTTGGGCCCCTGGAAGCATGAAAATCACTTTAAACATGCTAATTTTAGCTCTAACACTGATGATCCACCTACAAATGTGAACTGACGTTCAAAAATAAAACATTTGAAAACGGACCATTTTCCACATTTCTGAAGCATGACGTAATGGGGGGGTGTTATCTCTTTTGTCGAAAATCAGCCGTTTTTGCTCTAACATTAAATGCCTCCAAATGGTATTTAATTAACTTCCCGAGCCCCTGGAAGCATGAAAATCACTTTAAACATGCTAATTTTAGCTCTAACACTGATGATCCACCTACAAATGTGAACTGACGTTCAAAAATAAAACATTTGAAAACGGACCATTTTCCACATTTCTGAAGCATGACGTAATGGGGGGGTGTTAGCTCTTTCGTCGAAAATCAGCCGTTTTTGCTCGAACATTAAATGCCTCCAAATGGTATTTAATTAACTTCCCGAGCCCCTGGAAGCATGAAAATCACTTTAAACATGCTAATTTTAGCTCTAACACTGATGATCCACCTACAAATGTGAACTGACGTTCAAAAATAAAACATTTGAAAACGGACCATTTTCCACATTTCTGAAGCATGACGTAATGGGGGGGTGTTATCTCTTTTGTCGAAAATCAGCCGTTTTTGCTCTAACATTAAATGCCTCCAAATGGTATTTAATTAACTTCCCGAGCCCCTGGAAGCATGAAAATCACTTTAAACATGCTAATTTTAGCTCTAACACTGATGATCCACCTACAAATGTGAACTGACGTTCAAAAATAAAACATTTGAAAACGGACCATTTTCCACATTTCTGAAGCATGACGTAATGGGGGGGTGTTATCTCTTTTGTCGAAAATCAGCCGTTTTTGCTCGAACATTAAATGCCTCCAAATGGTATTTAATTAACTTCCCGAGCCCCTGGAAGCATGAAAATCACTTTAAACATGCTAATTTTAGCTCTAACACTGATGATCCACCTACAAATGTGAACTGACGTTCAAAAATAAAACATTTGAAAACGGACCATTTTCCACATTTCTGAAGCATGACGTAATGGGGGGGTGTTATCTCTTTTGTCGAAAATCAGCCGTTTTTGCTCGAACATTAAATGCCTCCAAATGGTATTTAATTAACTTCCCGGGGTGAAGAAACCCTTTTTGAGAACTCAGAGTGAGTAAATTGGCCATTTTCATGCACTTTTAACCATTCCATAAATCTTGTGTTTTGGGCCCCTGGAAGCATGAAAATCACTTTAAACATGCTAATTTTAGCTCTAACACTGATGATCCACGTACAAATGTGAACTGACGTTCAAAAATAAAACATTTGAAAACGGACCATTTTCCACATTTCTGAAGCATGACGTAATGGGGGGGTGTTATCTCTTTTGTCGAAAATCAGCCATTTTTGCTCGAACATTAAATGCCTCCAAATGGTATTTAATTAACTTCCCGGGGTGAAGAAACCCTTTTTGACAACTCAGAGTGAGTAAATTGGCCATTTTCATGCACTTTTAACCATTCCATAAATCTTGTGTTTTGGGCCCCTGGAAGCATGAAAATCACTTTAAACATGCTAATTTTAGCTCTAACACTGATGATCCACCTACAAATGTGAACTGACGTTCAAAAATAAAACATTTGAAAACGGACCATTTTCCACATTTCTGAAGCATGACGTAATGGGGGGGTGTTATCTCTTTTGTCGAAAATCAGCCGTTTTTGCTCTAACATTAAATGCCTCCAAATGGTATTTAATTAACTTCCCGAGCCCCTGGAAGCATGAAAATCACTTTAAACATGCTAATTTTAGCTCTAACACTGATGATCCACCTACAAATGTGAACTGACGTTCAAAAATAAAACATTTGAAAACGGACCATTTTCCACATTTCTGAAGCATGACGTAATGGGGGGTGTTATCTCTTTTGTCGAAAATCAGCCGTTTTTGCTCGAACATTAAATGCCTCCAAATGGTATTTAATTAACTTCCCGGGGTGAAGAAACCCTTTTTCAGAACTCAGAGTTAGTAAATTGGCCATTTTCATGCACTTTTAACCATTCCATAAATCTTGTGTTTTGGGCCCCTGGAAGCATGAAAATCACTTTAAACATGCTAATTTTAGCTCTAACACTGATGATCCACCTACAAATGTGAACTGACGTTCAAAAATAAAACATTTGAAAACGGACCATTTTCCACATTTCTGAAGCATGACGTAATGGGGGGGTGTTATCTCTTTTGTCGAAAATCAGCCGTTTTTGCTCGAACATTAAATGCCTCCAAATGGTATTTAATTAACTTCCCGAGCCCCTGGAAGCATGAAAATCACTTTAAACATGCTAATTTTAGCTCGAACACTGATGATCCACCTACAAATGTGAACTGACGTTCAAAAATAAAACATTTGAAAACGGACAATTTTCCACATTTCTGAAGCATGACGTAATGGCGGGGGGTGTTATCTCTTTTGTCGAAAATCAGCCGTTTTTGCTCGAACATTAAATGCCTCCAAATGGTATTTAATTAACTTCCCGGGGTGAAGAAACCCTTTTTGAGAACTCAGAGTGAGTAAATTGGCCATTTTCATGCACTTTTAACCATTCCATAAATCTTGTGTTTTGGGCCCCAAGAAGCATGAAAATCACTTTAAACATGCTAATTTTAGCTCTAACACTGATGATCCACCTACAAATGTGAACTGACGTTCAAAAATAAAACATTTGAAAACGGACCATTTTCCACATTTCTGAAGCATGACGTAATGGGGGGGTGTTATCTCTTTTGTCGAAAATCAGCCGTTTTGCTCGAACATTAAATGCCTCCAAATGGTATTTAATTAACTTCCCGAGCCCCTGGAAGCATGAAAATCACTTTAAACATGCTAATTTTAGCTCTAACACTGATGATCCACCTACAAATGTGAACTGACGTTCAAAAATAAAACATTTGAAAACGGACCATTTTCCACATTTCTGAAGCATGACGTAATGGGGGGGTGTTATCTCTTTTGTCGAAAATCAGCCGTTTTTGCTCGAACATTAAATGCCTCCAAATGGTATTTAATTAACTTCCCGGGGTGAAGAAACCCTTTTGAGAACTCAGAGTGAGTAAATTGGCCATTTTCATGCACTTTTAACCATTCCATAAATCTTGTGTTTTGGGCCCCTGGAAGCATGAAAATCACTTTAAACATGCTAATTTTAGCTCTAACACTGATGATCCACCTACAAATGTGAACTGACGTTCAAAATAAAACATTTGAAAACGGACCATTTTCCACATTTCTGAAGCATGACGTAATGGGGGGGTGTTATCTCTTTTGTCGAAAATCAGCCGTTTTTGCTCGAACATTAAATGCCTCCAAATGGTATTTAATTAACTTCCGGGGTGAAGAAACCTTTTTTGAGAACTCAGAGTGAGTAAATTGGCCATTTTCATGCACTTTTAACCATTCCATAAATCTTGTGTTTTGGGCCCCAAGAAGCATGAAAATCACTTTAAACACGCTAATTTTAGCTCTAACACTGATGATCCACCTACAAATGTGAACTGACGTTCAAAAATAAAACATTTGAAAACGGACCATTTTCCACATTTCTGAAGCATGACGTAATGGGGGGGTGTTATCTCTTTTGTCGAAAATCAGCCGTTTTTGCTCGAACATTAAATGCCTCCAAATGGTATTTAATTAACTTCCCGGGGTGAAGAAACCCTTTTTGAGAACTCAGAGTGAGTAAATTGGCCATTTTCATGCACTTTTAACCATTCCATAAATCTTGTGTTTTGGGCCCCTGGAAGCATGAAAATCACTTTAAACATGCTAATTTTAGCTCTAACACTGATGATCCACCTACAAATGTGAACTGACGTTCAAAAATAAAACATTTGAAAACGGACCATTTTCCACATTTCTGAAGCATGACGTAATGGGGGGGTGTTATCCCTTTTGTCGAAAATCAGCCGTTTTTGCTCTAACATTAAATGCCTCCAATGGTATTTAATTAACTTCCCGAGCCCTGGAAGCATGAAAATCACTTTAAACATGCTAATTTTAGCTCTAACACTGATGATCCACCTACAAATGTGAACTGACGTTCAAAAATAAAACATTTGAAAACGGACCATTTTCCACATTTCTGAAGCATGACGTAATGGGGGGGTGTTATCTCTTTTGTCGAAAATCAGCCGTTTTTGCTCGAACATTAAATGCCTCCAAATGGTATTTAATTAACTTCCCGAGTAACCCTGGGCGGAGTTGGCGGAGTGGGGCTTCGCGGAGCTACGCGAAGTGGGCGAGAAACTACGCCCACCTCCGCACTCCGCGTAGCCCCACTCCGCAAACACCACCCGGCCGCCAGCCCCGCCACCCGCCTCCCGCCTCCCTCCCGCCCTCCCTAAATACATTAAATTAAAGGAATACATTAATTTAAAACGCACTTACCTTGCCGGCCGCTGCCCGCCGCGTCCCGGGGCTCGCTATCTTCCGTCTTCTTTCGTAATGCGCATGCGCGGGCGGCCGCGCATGCGCATTTCTCACGAGAAAATGCGCATGCGCGGGCGGCCGCGCATGCGCATTACGAAAGAAGACGGAAGACTGAAGATAGCGAGCCCCGGGGACGCGGCGGGCAGCGGCCAGCAAGGTAAGTGTGTTTTAAATTAATTTATTCCTTTAATTTAATGTATTTAGGGAGGGCGGGAGGGAGGCGGGTGGCGGCCAGCTACGCTCCGTCTGCGGAGCGTGCGTAGTGCCGCCTGGCTCCGCCGGCTCCGCAAAATGCGGAGTAGGCGGCACTACGCACACTCCGCAGACGGAGCGTAGCTGGCCGCCCACCCCTATTCCCGAGCCCCTGGAAGCATGAAAATCACTTTAAACATGCTAATTTTAGCTCTAACACTGATGATCCACCTACAAATGTGAACTGACGTTCAAAAATAAAACATTTGAAAACGGACCATTTTCCACATTTCTGAAGCATGACGTAATGGGGGGTGTTATCTCTTTTGTCGAAAATCAGCCGTTTTTGCTCGAACATTAAATGCCTCCAAATGGTATTTAATTAACTTCCCGGGGTGAAGAAACCCTTTTGAGAACTCAGACTGAGTAAATTGGCCATTTTCATGCACTTTTAACCATTCCATAAATCTTGTGTTTTGGGCCCCTGGAAGCATGAAAATCACTTTAAAATGCTAATTTTAGCTCTAACACTGATGATCCACCTACAAATGTGAACTGACGTTCAAAAATAAAACATTTGAAAACGGACCATTTTCCACATTTCTGAAGCATGACGTAATGGGGGGGGTTATCTCTTTTGTCGAAAATCAGCCATTTTTGCTCGAACATTAAATGCCTCCAAATGGTATTTAATTAACTTCCCGGGGTGAAGAAACCCTTTTTGAGAACTCAGAGTGAGTAAATTGGCCATTTTCATGCACTTTTAACCATTCCATAAATCTTGTGTTTTGGGCCCCTGGAAGCATGAAAATCACTTTAAACATGCTAATTTTAGCTCTAACACTGATGATCCACCTACAAATGTGAACTGACGTTCAAAAATAAAACATTTGAAAACGGACCATTTTCCACATTTCTGAAGCATGACGTAATGGGGGGGTGTTATCTCTTTTGTCGAAAATCAGCCGTTTTTGCTCTAACATTAAATGCCTCCAAATGGTATTTAATTAACTTCCCGAGCCCCTGGAAGCATGAAAATCACTTTAAACATGCTAATTTTAGCTCTAACACTGATGATCCACCTACAAATGTGAACTGACGTTCAAAAATAAAACATTTGAAAACGGACCATTTTCCACATTTCTGAAGCATGACGTAATGGGGGGGGTGTTATCTCTTTTGTCGAAAATCAGCCGTTTTTGCTCGAACATTAAATGCCTCCAAATGGTATTTAATTAACTTCCCGGGGTGAAGAAACCCTTTTTGAGAACTCAGAGTGAGTAAATTGGCCATTTTCATGCACTTTTAACCATTCCATAAATCTTGTGTTTTGGGCCCCTGGAAGCATGAAAATCACTTTAAACATGCTAATTTTAGCTCTAACACTGATGATCCACCTACAAATGTGAACTGACGTTCAAAATAAAACATTTGAAAACGGACCATTTTCCACATTTCTGAAGCATGACGTAATGGGGGGGTGTTATCTCTTTTGTCGAAAATCAGCCGTTTTTGCTCGAACATTAAATGCCTCCAAATGGTATTTAATTAACTTCCCGAGCCCCTGGAAGCATGAAAATCACTTTAAACATGCTAATTTTAGCTCGAACACTGATGATCCACCTACAAATGTGAACTGACGTTCAAAAATAAAACATTTGAAAACGGACCATTTTCCACATTTCTGAAGCATGACGTAATGGCGGGGGTGTTATCTCTTTTGTCGAAAATCAGCCGTTTTTGCTCGAACATTAAATGCCTCCAAATGGTATTTAATTAACTTCCCGGGGTGAAGAAACCCTTTTTGAGAACTCAGAGTGAGTAAATTGGCCATTTTCATGCACTTTTAACCATTCCATAAATCTTGTGTTTTGGGCCCCAAGAAGCATGAAAATCACTTTAAACATGCTAATTTTAGCTCTAACACTGATGATCCACCTACAAATGTGAACTGACGTTCAAAAATAAAACATTTGAAAACGGACCATTTTCCACATTTCTGAAGCATGACGTAATGGGGGGGTGTTATCTCTTTTGTCGAAAATCAGCCGTTTTTGCTCGAAACATTAAATGCCTCCAAATGGTATTTAATTAACTTCCCGGGGTGAAGAAACACTTTTTGAGAACTCAGAGTGAGTAAATTGGCCATTTTCATGCACTTTTAACCATTCCATAAATCTTGTGTTTTGGCCCTGGAAGCATGAAAATCACTTTAAACATGCTAATTTTAGCTCTAACACTGATGATCCACCTACAAATGTGAACTGACGTTCAAAATAAAACATTTGAAAACGGACCATTTTCCACATTTCTGAAGCATGACGTAATGGGGGGGTGTTATCTCTTTTGTCGAAAATCAGCCGTTTTTGCTCGAACATTAAATGCCTCCAAATGGTATTTAATTAACTTCCCGGGGTGAAGAAACCCTTTTTGAGAACTCAGAGTGAGTAAATTGGCCATTTTCATGCACTTTTAACCATTCCATAAATCTTGTGTTTTGGGCCCCTGGAAGCATGAAAATCACTTTAAACATGCTAATTTTAGCTCTAACACTGATGATCCACCTACAAATGTGAACTGACGTTCAAAAATAAAACATTTGAAAACGGACCATTTTCCACATTTCTGAAGCATGACGTAATGGGGGGGTGTTATCTCTTTTGTCGAAAATCAGCCGTTTTTGCTCGAACATTAAATGCCTCCAAATGGTATTTAATTAACTTCCCGGGGTGAAGAAACCCTTTTTGAGAACTCAGAGTGAGTAAATTGGCCATTTTCATGCACTTTTAACCATTCCATAAATCTTGTGTTTTGGGCCCCTGGAAGCATGAAAATCACTTTAAACATGCTAATTTTAGCTCTAACACTGATGATCCACCTACAAATGTGAACTGACGTTCAAAAATAAAACATTTGAAAACGGACCATTTTCCACATTTCTGAAGCATGACGTAATGGGGGGGTGTTATCTCTTTTGTCGAAAATCAGCCGTTTTTGCTCGAACATTAAATGCCTCCAAATGGTATTTAATTAACTTCCCGGGGTGAAGAAACCCTTTTGAGAACTCAGAGTGAGTAAATTGGCCATTTTCATGCACTTTTATTAACCATTCCATAAATCTTGTGTTTTGGGCCCCTGGAAGCATGAAAATCACTTTAAACATGCTAATTTTAGCTCTAACACTGATGATCCACCTACAAATGTGAACTGACGTTCAAAAATAAAACATTTGAAAACGGACCATTTTCCACATTTCTGAAGCATGACGTAATGGGGGGGTGTTATCTCTTTTGTCGAAAATCAGCCGTTTTTGCTCTAACATTAAATGCCTCCAAATGGTATTTAATTAACTTCCCGAGCCCCTGGAAGCATGAAAATCACTTTAAACATGCTAATTTTAGCTCTAACACTGATGATCCACCTACAAATGTGAACTGACGTTCAAAAATAAAACATTTGAAAACGGACCATTTTCCACATTTCTGAAGCATGACGTAATGGGGGGGTGTTAGCTCTTTCGTCGAAAATCAGCCGTTTTTGCTCGAACATTAAATGCCTCCAAATGGTATTTAATTAACTTCCCGAGCCCCTGGAAGCATGAAAATCACTTTAAACATGCTAATTTTAGCTCTAACACTGATGATCCACCTACAAATGTGAACTGACGTTCAAAAATAAAACATTTGAAAACGGACCATTTTCCACATTTCTGAAGCATGACGTAATGGGGGGGTGTTATCTCTTTTGTCGAAAATCAGCCGTTTTTGCTCTAACATTAAATGCCTCCAAATGGTATTTAATTAACTTCCCGAGCCCCTGGAAGCATGAAATCACTTTAAACATGCTAATTTTAGCTCTAACACTGATGATCCACCTACAAATGTGAACTGACGTTCAAAAATAAAACATTTGAAAACGGACCATTTTCCACATTTCTGAAGCATGACGTAATGGGGGGGTGTTATCTCTTTTGTCGAAAATCAGCCGTTTTTGCTCGAACATTAAATGCCTCCAAATGGTATTTAATTAACTTCCCGAGCCCCTGGAAGCATGAAAATCACTTTAAACATGCTAATTTTAGCTCTAACACTGATGATCCACCTACAAATGTGAACTGACGTTCAAAAATAAAACATTTGAAAACGGACCATTTTCCACATTTCTGAAGCATGACGTAATGGGGGGGTGTTATCTCTTTGTCGAAAATCAGCCGTTTTTGCTCGAACATTAAATGCCTCCAAATGGTATTTAATTAACTTCCCGGGGTGAAGAAACCCTTTTTGAGAACTCAGAGTGAGTAAATTGGCCATTTTCATGCACTTTTAACCATTCCATAAATCTTGTGTTTTGGGCCCCTGGAAGCATGAAAATCACTTTAAACATGCTAATTTTAGCTCTAACACTGATGATCCACGTACAAATGTGAACTGACGTTCAAAAATAAAACATTTGAAAACGGACCATTTTCCACATTTCTGAAGCATGACGTAATGGGGGGGTGTTATCTCTTTTGTCGAAAATCAGCCATTTTTGCTCGAACATTAAATGCCTCCAAATGGTATTTAATTAACTTCCCGGGGTGAAGAAACCCTTTTTGAGAACTCAGAGTGAGTAAATTGGCCATTTTCATGCACTTTTAACCATTCCATAAATCTTGTGTTTTGGGCCCCTGGAAGCATGAAAATCACTTTAAACATGCTAATTTTAGCTCTAACACTGATGATCCACCTACAAATGTGAACTGACGTTCAAAAATAAAACATTTGAAACGGACCATTTTCCACATTTCTGAAGCATGACGTAATGGGGGGGTGTTATCTCTTTTGTCGAAAATCAGCCGTTTTGCTCTAACATTAAATGCCTCCAAATGGTATTTAATTAACTTCCCGAGCCCCTGGAAGCATGAAAATCACTTTAAACATGCTAATTTTAGCTCTAACACTGATGATCCACCTACAAATGTGAACTGACGTTCAAAAATAAAACATTTGAAAACGGACCATTTCCACATTTCTGAAGCATGACGTAATGGGGGGGTGTTATCTCTTTTGTCGAAAATCAGCCATTTTTGCTCGAACATTAAATGCCTCCAAATGGTATTTAATTAACTTCCCGGGGTGAAGAAACCCTTTTTCAGAACTCAGAGTGAGTAAATTGGCCATTTTCATGCACTTTTAACCATTCCATAAATCTTGTGTTTTGGGCCCCTGGAAGCATGAAAATCACTTTAAACATGCTAATTTTAGCTCTAACACTGATGATCCACCTACAAATGTGAACTGACGTTCAAAAATAAAACATTTGAAAACGGACCATTTTCAACATTTCTGAAGCATGACGTAATGGGGGGGTGTTATCTCTTTTGTCGAAAATCAGCCGTTTTTGCTCGAACATTAAATGCCTCCAAATGGTATTTAATTAACTTCCCGAGCCCCTGGAAGCATGAAAATCACTTTAAACATGCTAATTTTAGCTCGAACACTGATGATCCACCTACAAATGTGAACTGACGTTCAAAAATAAAACATTTGAAAACGGACCATTTTCCACATTTCTGAAGCATGACGTAATGGCGGGGGGTGTTATCTCTTTTGTCGAAAATCAGCCGTTTTTGCTCGAACATTAAATGCCTCCAAATGGTATTTAATTCACTTCCCGGGGTGAAGAAACCCTTTTTGAGAACTCAGAGTGAGTAAATTGGCCATTTTCATGCACTTTTAACCATTCCATAAATCTTGTGTTTTGGGCCCCAAGAAGCATGAAAATCACTTTAAACATGCTAATTTTAGCTCTAACACTGATGATCCACCTACAAATGTGAACTGACGTTCAAAAATAAAACATTTGAAAACGGACCATTTTCCACATTTCTGAAGCATGACGTAATGGGGGGGTGTTATCTCTTTTGTCGAAAATCAGCCGTTTTGCTCGAACATTAAATGCCTCCAAATGGTATTTAATTAACTTCCCGAGCCCCTGGAAGCATGAAAATCACTTTAAACATGCTAATTTTAGCTCTAACACTGATGATCCACCTACAAATGTGAACTGACGTTCAAAAATAAAACATTTGAAAACGGACCATTTTCCACATTTCTGAAGCATGACGTAATGGGGGGGTGTTATCTCTTTTGTCGAAAATCAGCCGTTTTTGCTCGAACATTAAATGCCTCCAAATGGTATTTAATTAACTTCCCGGGGTGAAGAAACCCTTTTTGAGAACTCAGAGTGAGTAAATTGGCCATTTTCATGCACTTTTAACCATTCCATAAATCTTGTGTTTTGGGCCCCTGGAAGCATGAAAATCACTTTAAACATGCTAATTTTAGCTCTAACACTGATGATCCACCTACAAATGTGAACTGACGTTCAAAAATAAAACATTTGAAAACGGACCATTTTCCACATTTCTGAAGCATGACGTAATGGGGGGGTGTTATCTCTTTTGTCGAAAATCAGCCGTTTTTGCTCGAACATTAAATGCCTCCAAATGGTATTTAATTAACTTCCCGGGGTGAAGAAACCTTTTTTGAGAACTCAGAGTGAGTAAATTGGCCATTTTCATGCACTTTTAACCATTCCATAAATCTTGTGTTTTGGGCCCCAAGAAGCATGAAAATCACTTTAAACACGCTAATTTTAGCTCTAACACTGATGATCCACCTACAAATGTGAACTGACGTTCAAAAATAAAACATTTGAAAACGGACCATTTTCCACATTTCTGAAGCATGACGTAATGGGGGGGTGTTATCTCTTTTGTCGAAAATCAGCCGTTTTTGCTCGAACATTAAATGCCTCCAAATGGTATTTAATTAACTTCCCGGGGTGAAGAAACCCTTTTTGAGAACTCAGAGTGAGTAAATTGGCCATTTTCATGCACTTTTAACCATTCCATAAATCTTGTGTTTTGGGCCCCTGGAAGCATGAAAATCCCTTTAAACATGCTAATTTTAGCTCTAACACTGATGATCCACCTACAAATGTGAACTGACGTTCAAAAATAAAACATTTGAAAACGGACCATACTCCACATTTCTGAAGCATGACGTAATGGGGGGGTGTTATCTCTTTTGTCGAAAATCAGCCGTTTTTGCTCGAACATTAAATGCCTCCAAATGGTATTTAATTAACTTCCCGGGGTGAAGAAACCCTTTTTGAGAACTCAGAGTGAGTAAATTGGCCATTTTCATGCACTTTAACCATTCCATAAATCTTGTGTTTTGGGCCCCTGGAAGCATGAAAATCACTTAAACATGCTAAATTTAGCTCTAACACTGATGATCCACCTACAAATGTGAACTGACGTTCAAAAATAAAACATTTGAAAACGGACCATTTTCCACATTTCTGAAGCATGACGTAATGGGGGGGTGTTATCTCTTTTGTCGAAAATCAGCCGTTTTTGCTCGAACATTAAATGCCTCCAAATGGTATTTAATTAACTTCCCGGGGTGAAGAAACCCTTTTTGAGAACTCAGAGTGAGTAAATTGGCCATTTTCATGCACTTTTAACCATTCCATAAATCTTGTGTTTTGGGCCCCTGGAAGCATGAAAATCACTTTAAACATGCTAATTTTAGCTCTAACACTGATGATCCACCTACAAATGTGAACTGACGTTCAAAAATAAAACATTTGAAAACGGACCATTTTCCACATTTCTGAAGCATGACGTAATGGGGGGGTGTTATCTCTTTTGTCGAAAATCAGCCGTTTTTGCTCGAACATTAAATGCCTCCAAATGGTATTTAATTAACTTCCCGGGGTGAAGAATCACCCCCCACCCCCCCCCCCCAACCCCCCCCCCCCAACCCCCCCCACCCCCCAACCCCCCCCCCCCCCCCCACCCCCCCCCCCCCCCCCCCCCCCCCCCCCCCCTCCCCCCCCCCCCCCCCCTCCCCCCCCCCCCCCCCCCCCCCCCCCCCCCCCCCCCAACCCCCACCCCCCCCCACCCACCCCCCACCCCCCACCCCCCCCACCCCCCCCCACCCCACCCCCCCACCCCCCCCCCCCCCCGCCCCTCCCCCCCCCCCCCCCCACCCCCCCCCCCCCCCCCCCCCCACCCCCCACCCACCCCCCCCCCCCCCCCCCCCCCCCCCCCCCCCTCCCCCCCCCCCCCCCCCACCCCCCACCTCCCCCCCCCCCCCACCCCCCCCCCCCCCCCCCCCCCCCACCCCCCTCCCCCCCCCCCCCCCCCCCCCACCCCCCACCCCCCCCCCACCCCCACCCCCCCCCACCCCCCCCCCCAACCCCCCCCCCCCCCCCCCCACCCCCCCCCCACCCCCCACCCCCCCCACCCCCCCCCCACACCCCCCCCCCCCACCCCAACCCCCCCTCCCCCCCCCCCCCCCCCCCTCCCCCCCCCCCCACCCCTACCCCACCCCCCCCCCCCCCCACCCCCCCCCCCCCCCCCCCCTCCCCACCCCCCCCCCCTCCCCCCCCCCCCCCCCCCCACCCCCCTCCCCCCCCCACCCCCCCCCCCCCCCCCCCCCCCCCTCCCCCACCCCCCCCCACACCCCCCCCCCCCCACCCCCACCCCCCCTCCCCCCCCCCCCCCCCCCACCTTCCCCCCCCACCCCCCCCCCCCCCCCCCCCCCCTCCCCCCCCCCACCCCCCCCCCCCACCCCCCTTTTTGAGAACTCAGAGTGAGTAAATTGGCCATTTTCA